>NW_012115744.1:2343327-2371756 GCF_000951035.1 Colobus angolensis palliatus | reverse complement strand
GATCTCAGCTCACTGCAAGCTCCGCCCACCGGGTTCACGCCATTCTCCTGCCTCAGCCTCCCAAGTAGCTGGGACTACAGGCGCCCGCCACCTCACCCAGCTAGTTTTTTGTATTTTTTAGTAAAGACGGGGTTTCACCGTGTTAGCCAGGATGGTCTCGATCTCCTGACTTCGTGATCCTCCTGTCTCGGCCTCCCAAAGTGCTGGGATTACAGGCTTGAGCCACCGCGCCCAGCCAATCCCCATCTCTAAAAAGAAAAAACAAAGAATGAAAGAAAGAAAGAAATTGGATACTGACCTTACATTTTTCACAAAAGTAACTAAAATAAATTGTGTGTATGTGTGTGTATATATATATATATATAAAATAAATATATAAACAATATATGAATATAAACTGTAAAACTTCAAGAAGATGATAGGTGAAAAACTAGGTGACCTGAGGTTGTAAATGACTTTTTAGATACAACACAAAAGAACAACTGCTGAAAGAAAAATTGATGAACTTGACTATTAAAATTAAAAAGGCTATGCAAAGATGCTATTTAGAGAATGAAAAGATAAGTCACAGACCAAGAGCTAATATTTGCAAAACACATATCTGATACAGGACTTATATTCAAAGTATACAAAGAACTCTTAAAACTCAGCAATAAGGAAACAAACAACCCAATTAGAATATAGGCGAAAGATTTGAACAGACACTTCACCAAAGATATTCGGGTAGCATAGGAAAACATATTTAACATTATAGGTCATTGGGAAATTTCAAATTAAAACAACAATGAGATACCATTACACACCTATTAGAATGGCTAAAATCAAAGATACTAACAATATCCAAGTCTGGTGAGGATGTGGATAAACTTCTCATTCACTGCTGATGGAATTGCAAAATGGTACAGCTGCTTTGGAAGACAGTATATCCATTTCTTGAAAAATTTAACATACAATCCAGCAATAGTGCTCCCTGGTATTTATCCAAATGAGTTGAAAACTTATGTTCACACAAAAGTCTGCACTCTAATGTTTACAGCAACTTTATTCATAATTGCCCAAACTTGGAAGCAACCAAGAGATCCTTCAGTAGGCAAGTGGACAAATCATGGTATACTCAGACAATGGAATACTATTCAGCAATAATATTCCATTAAACATGGAAAGATATCAAGGATATTTGAAAACATATTACTAAGTGAGATATGCCAGTGTGAAAAAGCTATATACTGCATGATTCCAACTATATGACATTCTGGAAAAAGCAAAACTCTGGAGGCATTAGAAAGATTAGTGGCTGCTAGCGTTTTGGTGGAGGGAAGAAAGGATGAATAGATGAAGCACAAGAGATTTGTGGAGAGGTGCAAATATTCTGCATGATCCTGTAATAGAAGATAAATGGCATCGTACACTTGTCTAAATCTGAACAATTGTATTGCACAAAAATTGAAACAATAATATATAGAAATGTCTGAGATATTGTGGGTTTGGTACGAGACCAATAAAATAAATCAAACAATATTTTTTGTTTCCCAGTGCATATAAAAGTTATATTTAAATTATCACGTAGTATATTGTATGCTATAACATTATATCTAAAAAAAAGCATGTGCCTTAATTTAAAAATACTTTATTGCTAAAAAATGCATACAATCATCTGAGCCTTCTGTGAGCTGCAGTGTTTTTGCTGTGGAAGGTCTTGCATCAATATTGAGGGCTGCTGATCAAGGTGGCAGTTGCTGAAGGTTGGGGTGGTTGTGGCAGTTGCTTAAAGTAAGACAACAATGAAGTTTGCTTCGTTGATTGACTCTTCCTTTCACAAAAAAGATTTCTCTGTAGCATGCAATACTGTTTGCTAGCATATTTCCCATAGAAGAACTTCCTTCAAAATTGGAGACAAACCTCTCAAAACCTGCCTCTGCTTCATCAACTGAGTGGAGTGGTGGAGGGAGAAGCCTCATTTCAAGACTCAAAAGTGGATAATGAGACAAGGCCACTGGCAGCGAACTATTTTTTTTTTTAAAGACATTCACTCTGATTAGAGGAAAGTAGGATAAAGATGGCAAAAGGACACAGTAATGAGGGCTTCGAGGCACCCTGTCCTTGTGGATGCATAATAAATACAGTGGAACCAGTAGTGGGTGACACAGAGCTGAGGCACTATTATGTCCATGAAGATGACAAGCAAAGCAAGCTCTTGTGAGAGAATGATGACAGCAGGAAGAATCCCCAGGTGACATGGCTACAGGTGCCGATAGGCACTCCTGGCAGGGCATTGAGGAGGCATGGTGTGACTGAAGACCCCAGGCATGCTGAGCTGCATGAACCTTAGGCTGGGCTCTTGGCTTTATTACTCATGCACATTGAAAGTTTGGGGCAAAAGTCAAAGGACAAAGGGTGTCAATGAGCCTGTTCCCCATGGCACAAACCAGGGCTCTGCTTTGCTTTCCACTAAAACAAACAAAGAACTGCTGGACATGGCCCAAGGAGTTCAGAGTCCTTTATCATTTTATTTTGTAAATAATCCCATAATTTTATCTGAATTGAGGAGAGTAAACACTAGAAATTCTTTGTCTTCCTGTCTTGTTTTGGTTGCTGTCTTTGGATGCTGAGTCTGTAAATGCAGCATTGATGATTACCTCACTTTCAAGCTTCCATTCTCCTCACTGGAAGCTAAATAGCTTTAGAATAAGTGTGCATCAAATCAAAGAGAAAATTAAACAGTTCCATTTTTTCTAGTTAGTCTCCCCAGGGTACATTTTCCAAATCTACTCATTTAATGGACACATTGTAATGGAATTCATGATTGCTGAGCAGAAAATGCACAGCATGGAACACATGCAGACAGATGTGCATGTCTTTAGAAAAGCACCATGTCAGACAGATATGCCTCACATGAGTCCCAGAGAGAAGCTAGGAAAACTATTGTCTTGTTTAGCAATGGCACAATCTTAACTCCTGTACTCTGCTGATTAGGGAGGTGATTAGATCATGAGATTGAAGCCTTCAGGATGGGATTCATGCCCCTATAAACGAGGTCTCAGAGATCTCCCTCACCCTCCTTCTGCCATATGAGACACAGTGAGGAGGTGGCTGTCTGTAAACCCGAAAGAGCACCCTCATCTGAACATGACCATGCTGGCACCTTGATCTTGGACTTCCAGCCTCCAGAACTACAAGAAATAAATGTCTGCTGTTTATAACCTACCTAGTCTATGGTAATTTGTTATAGCAGCCCAAGCCAAGACAGTAGTTTCCCTAGTTTCTCTCTGGGACTAGGCCTATAATATATAGACATGCCTAATCCCAGGTAGACAAGGACAGCCTCAGAGAGAAACTAGGAAAATTATTGTCTTAGCTTGGGTTGCTATAATAAATTACCATAGACTAGGTGGGTTACAAACAGCAGACATTTATTTCTCGTAGTTCTGGAGGCTGGAAGTCCAAAATCAAGGTGTCAGCACGGTCATGTTCATACGAGGGTGCTCTTTTAGGTTTGTAGACAGCCACCTTCTCACTGTGTCCTCATACGGCAGAAGGAGGGTGAGGGAACTCTCTGCAATCTCATTTATAAGGGAAGGAATCCCATTCTGAAGGCTCCGCTCTCATGACCTAGACACCTCCCTAAGCAGCAGGGTATAGGAGTTAAGGCTGTGCTATAACCTCTGTCTATTCTGTCTATTTTTATTTCATTTATTTGTTCATTTAAAATGTATGATTTTGGCATTGTGGTTTGTACTAGAAGTGCAGTGAAAACATAAACTATTTACATGTCCCTGCTATTAGGGAACTTTCATTCATGTACTTTATAAAGATGCAATCAAAATTTCTAGTTGTCCCCTGGTACCCATTCTTTGCCCTTTTTAGATGGGGATCACAATTTTAGCTGTGCGTAAGATTCTACTGACCGGCCTTCCATGCAGTCCTGCTGCTACATTCTGGCCACTGAGGCACAAGTGTGAGTGATGGGGGCAGCACCTAAACCACACTTTTAAGAGGAAAGAGCATGAAGGGCACCCCCCATACACACTTCTGCTCCCTGCAGTTGGGAGGTGTGGATGCCCTTAGGCATCACAGCAGAAGATGCTGTTTGCAGAGCAGAGCTGAAACTAACTGGGGCTTTTACAAGAGAGAAAAATAAGCTTGTACTTTATTAAATGCTTTGCTATGTTGTGTTTTACTGTTTCAACAAGAGCTGAGCCTACTTTTTAAATACATACAAACACTCTGCTTGCTGCCACCTGCCTGGCACAGTCATGGGCAAGCTATTTTGCCAGAATCTCACTCTTCCCAAGAAAAGGTGGGGCATTAACATACTCCTCATGGTAATAGGGTGTGAGTTTGAGATGTTGCACACAAACATTTCTTTTTCAAATCTTAAAAGATATTTAGAACAGTTTGACTAGGGACACATTATAATTCAAACTGGAGTCTTATTACTCTCCTGATTGTAAATTTGGTGACAAATGGGAAGAATCTCGCTGCTGATGCAGAGATGAATTCAACTGCCCTCTTAACAACAGTACACAAGGCTGGGTGCAGTGGTTTACGCCTGTAATCCCAGCACTTCGGGAGGCGGAGGTGGGCAGATCACTTGAGCCCAGGAGTTAGAGACCAGCCTGGGCAACACTGCAAAACCCCGTCTTGTACAAAAAGCTACAAAAATCAGCTGGGCATGTTGGCAGCCACCTGTAGTCCCAGACACTCAGGAGGCTGAGGTGGAAGTATCATCTAAGCCCAGGAGTTGGAGGCTGCAGTAAGCCGTGATCACACCACTACATTCCAGCCTGGGTGACAGAGTGAGGCAGTCTCCAAAGAAAAAGAAGGAAAATTTTAAAAACCCAACAATCTAATAATTACATGGACTAACATTTTACTTATGTATATAGATTTGAAGGATGAAAAATGCTATCTACCTCGTGCTAATGTGTTTTTCTAAATCATCAACATGCAAGACGCGGACAAGTATGTCTGTTTCTGGTCCCAATTCTGACGACTCACTTGCTTTGAAACTTAATTTCAAATGTTGAAGTACAGGTTTAAGTTGCTCACAAAAAAACATGCAGAGCTGTGACTGTCCTTTGTAAGATGATGGCAAACTGTTTTGTGAACTTCACATCCACCACTATGCCCTGGGCCAGGAAGAGCACTTCCTGTGCCCTCTGCTTCCTGCCTGAGGATGCCCTTTTGCACTCCTGCACCTCCCTCCACCTGCTCTGTCTCTACTTCCCCAAGGTCCTTTCAGGGTTCAGGTCTTCCCTTGGCTTGGCTGCTGCTGCTGCTGTCAGGGCTGCCCTACCGCTAGTGTCCACGTGCCCCCTCACAGGGTCCCAAGTTTCTCCAATGTGTCGCCCTTGACTTCCACAGCACCTCTCAGCCCTTCCTGTCTTCTAGCACCTCAGAAGCTCCCCCCACCAAAGGGCAGCAGTAACTTTTCAATGACAAACAGTCCTCCTGGCTTCTTTCTGTCCTCCTCATCAGTCAAGTCAATGTCCCTGAAACCCAGTTATGATGTCTTATCTGAAATAGTCTGCAGTCTTGTGCCAGTGATATTCTCTTCCTCACCTATCTTCTGTCTCTCTTTTGCTGGTCTGGCATCTATGGGTTGTGAAGCTTTTATTTCCTCTTTATGCCCCCATCTCAAAGACCATATGTATCATTTCCATTCTAAAGACTCATAAATCTTTGACCCATTCTAACTGCCCATAAATCTACACGTCCACCCTGAGCAATGCTCCCTGTTTCTGAGGCCCACAGATCCCTCCCCGAGCCTGACATCAGCCTCACAGATCCTTTCTGTTGATGGCAGGAATCACAATCTCAGGGTCCCATGCTGACGTTATTTAGCGTTCTTTCAGAGCACAGCTTCTCAAGCATGACGTTTCTCTCTGTTTAGCTCCTCTGCCTCTCTGTTCCTGTACAAAGGACTGAAAACAACGGCGTGAACTGCCAAAGGCTAATCACCTTAGGAATAACATTTCTCAGGTAAATCTATTATGTGAAATCTATACATCTGTATCAATATCTATATTGCTAAAGGGTATGGCAAACCCTTTTTAAATAAAAATGCCTCTTTGAATAAGATGTTATGTCTCATAAATTGGTAATTTTCCAAGTTATAAATAAGTTTGATGTATTCCAAATTCCAAAAGCACTCATCTTTTAAATTAAGTGACTTAATCTGAAGTTCAAATGAAAAATTAATGTGCACAACTAATTGAGTGAAAATAAATAATTATGAAAGGATACTTGCCAGACCAGATGCTAGCACTTACTGTAAAGTCATTATGTTTTTGATGCAGAAATTTATATCGTTACATTTTGACACAGAAGCAACAGCACAAGGAATCCAGAAACAGGTGCAGCAATACAGGAATAAGTATAGAATAAAGGTGGTATTCCAAATCAGGTAAATGGAAGGGATTATTGAATAAATAAGTTGCCACGTTTTTACTATACATATGAATAAAAGTTGCTTTTTCTTTATGACATAGGATTGCAACAACGTATTTCATTAGACAAAGTACATAAGCTCAACTAAAAATTAAAGAACGCGTAAGAGAACCATTTGAAAGCTTATGAACGCAACAGCCTCCCTAAACAGGAATTAGGAGGTAAAATTTTTTAAGTTGTAAAAATATAAACAGTACCAATATAAAGAAAGTTAAGATAAGGGACAGACAATTTTTGCAATTGAGTATGCACACATGGATACACACACAGTGTGCACACACACACATGTATAATGCATATAACAAAAGATTCATGTATCTAAAATCAAATTCCAAAGGCAAAAATCCTGTGATAATCATTTGTTACTTCACCTTTTCGATGTTCAGTTTTCCAGGTTTTAAGTAGGACTTTCTTTGTTTTTCACTTTTTATGTACAGGTATGGATGTGCAAGTTACTTTGGACAATGAAATATGAATAGATGTTAATTTAAAAAACCAAAATATTACATTAACCCACAGTGAATTTGGGATTGTTGGTTACTGCAGCAGCAGCATATTCTAACCTATCTTGACTGGTACAAAACTCAGTTGAAAATAGGAATGAAGTAAATCAGCATTTCATAGGAAAAATATGTAAATGACTCATTAAATACATAAGATATACAGCTTTATTAATAACAGAAATGAGTTTCATTCTTTACCTATTGCAATAGATTTTTCAACTGACAATAGCAGTGTGATAAACTCAGATACATGCCATTAGTTAAATGACATAACATGCAGCCACTAAATGAAAGATTAGATCTACAGATGCTTAGAGAAGGTTGCACATAAGGTATCACTAATTTTAAAAGGTAACTTAAATAATAAAATATCTTACTATTTTCAAGTCAAAACATAAATGAGGGAGGAGAAAGACAGAGACAAGGACAAAGAAGGAAAAAGAGAAAGGGATAGAGAAAGAGAGAGTATCTAGAAGTATATGTATCCAACTATTAACAGAAACTTACACTTGGGAGTAGAATACGGAAGTACAGAGAAAGAGCTTTCAATAGCTAATCTGTATAATTTTAAGGATTGATGGTATTTGGGGTAATTCAATGTTTCTGTTTTTGCTTTCCTGTATTTTCCAAAACATAAATATGATATAATTGATATCTAAAAAGGAAAAAATAATAGAGCAGAACACAGTATAAATAGAAGCAATAAATGTTATTATTTAATTCAATAATTGCTTAAATGTTTTATTACATATATGTATCACATTTCAAATGTAGGTAGATTTTGCAATGAAAATGCTACACTCTTAAATAGAAGTGAAATAGGTAAAGGTTTTTTTATACTTTCAGTTAATTCATTGGTAAAATGAGAGAGCTGGGTTGTGGAATTTTTACCCGCCTTAATGATATGGAGGATAGCTAAACCTTTTAACGCCCAATGGATCATATGATTTGGCCAAGATGTCTCCTATCATTTCCCCAGACTCCTCTCAAATCCCATTAACTGGCCTGCAGATCCTGTGTCCTTTACCTTCCAGAAAGCTGTGTCTCTGTCAGCATCCTATTCTCATCACCAAAATTATGGGACTTTTTTCCTGTTAACATTTGTGGTGTGGGGGAGAGAGAGAAACAGAACTTCCCTCAGAATAACTCCACAAGCTCACAAGTTATCAGCTACAGTTCACTGATGCTGACACAAGCTGTAAGCCTCCTGGTTCAGACACAGAACTTTCTTCCTCACAGCAGGAACATCAGTGTGTTCACATGGGCCCCCATCCCCACACACCCCAGGGGAAACTTGGGGCTCCAGGGCATGCAGGTTTCCCTGCAGTTGGGTACCCTGAGCTTAGGGAAGCTGCTGCTTTTACAGTGAGCGGTGAACATGTCTTCTTGGTTCTGGGGTGACTAGGTGCAGCACCTGGCCAAGGGATGCAGTCTTGCCTGGTGATCGCTCAGTGCTCAAAACTGCCAGCTACAGAAACAACTCTGTGAAGTGGTCCAGGTAAGGGAACAGACAAGCGCTCATGATTTGGGCTCATTCAAGAAGATGTGCAGGCATGCAGGAGGGCCATGGCAGACCCCCTACAACTTACAGTGGAAGATTTTTGAGGGAATTTGTTTTTTTCTAATCTATTAATTTTACCAAATATCCCTTTTTATTGTCTTTCATTAACTGACTTTAAGTCTAGCTGCTGATTTTTGCTCATCTATTCCTATCTTCCTTTGACAAACACCCATTTCAGATTAGAGTTGGAGATGGTGCCAGTCCAATCTCTCTCTCAGGGCTCAGTCTGGCATGGAATGGTCACTGACCACAGGCTGTACCATAATGGCTGGCTCAGGCCAGGGAGGAGGTGGAAGCCTGAGGCATGACATCCCTTGAGCGCAGTGTCTGAAGTGTGGATTCAAATCAGAACCACTGCAGTAGGAGGTGGGATAACACCCACATCACCACTGATGAAAGCAAGGGGCTAGGCTACAGATAAGAAGAAAACAAATTATTTTAAAATTATTGATTTTATTATTTTTAGTTTTAAAAGCTTTATAGATAAGGAAACTAAAGTGAAAAGACTGTAGTAACGTCACTTAGTCTCACTACCTGCAAAATGAGAATGAGGAACCTTCTAGAAGCTGATGAGACAACACTTTCTCTACGATTTAGCCAATTTTATGCACTCTCAGGAAATTTGCCATGGACTGACCTGACTCCAGGCTGTGGCTTCCCACCCATTGGACACAGCTGTCTTTGGAAAATAAGCCTGATCCCGACAAAGTGAGTGAATCTCCACGATGCTAAACGTACCTGCCCCTCCACATGCCGATGCCAATTTCCTCTGCGCCTTTGACTAAAGTTTTCACTTTTTCTCCAGGTACGTTGCAGACCCTGAGTTATTGGTAAGTCAGATAGCAGGTCATTCTTCCTATACATTTGTCCTATAATTACAGCTTTTACTCAGGCCTTTCCTACTAGTCTTTGCCTGTTGATACTTGAGTTTCTGACTGCGGTAGCCTAAGAAGTAGTTATCTGAACTGAATAACTCTGGGTCCCACGGAAATCACCTAGGAGAAACAGTAAATATTTTTATTCTGAAGAACAGATGTATTTAGTGGACGCTTTCACAGAAAACATGTTTTAATGTGTTTATTTGTTGCTATTGAATTTCTTTCCTATTCTGAAGTGCTCTATGATGCAAAAAAACTACTCAGTGGGGCCTAGGAAGTTAAGCCAGGACTGTGGGATTATCACACAGACAGATGTTACACTCACAAGAGGTGACTTGCTAGCAGCATTGACTTCTTGGCAACAGAATGGTCTGTGCTGCAAGGTAATGAGTTCACTTCAAGGAGAGATATTTAAACAAAGGCTCCATGGAGGGCTGTCTGTTAAGGTTTCTGCAGTAGACTTTGGTGATCTTTAGGCTCACTACATGCAGTTTACAAAAGAATAAACTAATATTTATGAATACATAAATTTTGCATGTGTAGAAAAAGAAGTCAATGGTCCATATGCTACAGGGAGAGCTTAAAGCTCATCCAAGTAAGGGATCTCTGGACTCTCTCAAAGGGTTGCTTGAGAACTGGAAGGGTGAGCCTCCCTTGGTTGGCCCAGGCAGCACTCACTGGACAGCTGTTCTAGCCCCTTCAGTAATTCAGGCCACAAAAGATTCTTGGGAACAAGTCTGCATATCAATACCTATTGCTACCTGCTATTTCAACCCAGGTATGGAAATCTGGGATAGACAAAACCAATGAATATACAGAGCCTTATTCCTTGTAAATGTATTGTTAAGCTCAGGACAACTTCACAAAATGCAGAAATTGGCTAATTACCTTATGTCCAAAACCCTTGTGCAAACTTTTCAGTGGAGACATGATAGTACTTATTCAGCCTCACAGCAGACTGGAAATACACGAGTTTTATTGTGTTGTCATTGTCCTTCTTCACCGAGGATAAGATTAAGTTCAACCATAGTTTTCTGAGAAGGTGACATTTAGTGATTTCAAATTTCAGTGAGAATTATCTTTACTGGTGTGAGGAAAGAGCCTTTTCATTATTTCTTTACTTAGATTTGTATCATTCATTCACCCATAAATTCATGGCCCCCCTGAAGAGCCACCGATGCCCTCCGTGAGATGGACAGAGGGCAATGTACTAGGCTGTATATCCATCACACAATTCAGTTTTGTAGTTAGTGTTAATATGTGCACTCTATTGCAATCAATTGCTGCCATTGTAAGATGACAGCCCACTACTGTGCTTTCCCTGTGACAGAATCCAAGCAGTGGAATAATGCCAAGAAACTTACACAAGTGACCTATGTGTTAACAGCAAGTTACCCATTCCCAGCCTCAAATCTCACCCGGGAGAGCTCAACAAACCTACAATGCTTCCCATAATCATCTGGCCTCCTGATCTCTATAAGACACTCTTTCTGCCTCCGAAACGCTTTTGAATATGTTCAGCATCTGTATCTCCCATGCTGCTACCCTGCCCTGAACTGCCTCATTCATAATTTCAAATGTCACACTGGCCTGCCAGGTGGGCTCTTCTGATACATATTTATCCCACTGCAATCCCTTCTCCACAGAACTGACTGAGGGATGTTCACAAAACATAAGTCAGAAAAGGACTATTCATTATAATAGATAATAGAATTAAGGAAAAGTCAAAAATTGACAAATCTCATTGGTGGTGTGTGTGTGCATGTGTGTAGGCTGATCACTAACAGGGCAACGTCATCACCCGTCAAACCATCCCTGTGACCACACAAACTTGCTAGGGGTCTTGCCAGGTGTACCCTCGTGGATGCAGGAGACCCACTCCCTGGAAACAGCTATGCTCAGAGGCAGTCACAGCGCCTGCCCTGGAAGCCACCCGCTTGCCCCTTTCTTGTGTTTTCTGGCATTGCCTTCCCTGCAGTAGCCTCTGTAGTTATCTGTGCTGGAGGCCATCACAAAAATGAAATTTACCCCGTGCTGCAGCATAATACACTGAGTCACCCTAGAGCTCTTACACCTGCAATCAGAAACCAGTGCCAGAGCTCTGTCTCTACCCCTCCCCCATGATCACCCTTCCCCATCACCCTGAGAATGAGCCTGCCTCTTGTTTTCTGGAGCCCCCTGGTGAACACCATGGGCAAGTCCCCCTGGGTTAAGACAAAAGGAACATGAGGAACACTGTCCTGGCTTCCCCAACACATCCCCAAGTGGTTTCCAGGACAGGGCCAGGGACCTGCTTCTCTCCTTCCTCACTGTGCAACTGGGCCTATGCTGTTGCCACTCTCTCAGAAGGCTGGGGATGCCTCTCTCCCCTTGGTGCATGCGGTCCAAGAACCTGTCTCGACATTCGACACTCTTTAGTGTGGATGCCTGGAGCCGCGCCTTGCCACTAACAGCCTGCCTGGGAAGGCTTAGCCCCGTTCCAGCCATAGAGTGAGTACCTGTCCCACCACACACAGCACCACAGTGAACCTCGCGCTAGACATCATTCCTTCAGCATGTTTGCCTTCTCTTCAGGTTTGCTCTTCCTCTCTTTTCCACTTATTTGAAGGAAATGGTTTTCCTTCTGTTCCCAATGTGTCCCCAGCCCCCACGAACACTAACACTCAGTGTCCGGTGTATCTTCAAGCCAGCCCCTGCTGCCTCCCTTTGGTCCATTCTCCACTGTCCAGTGACAATGCTTGGGATGCTTGGAGCCTTTGGCCTGAAGGAGTTGACTGTTCTTGGGTGACAGTCTTTTACCCCCTACTCCATTCTGCTTCCTGGAGCTCGATTTATCATTCTGGAAAACAATTTTATTATGCCACATGGACCTCAAAACACAAACAAAATTCTGCTCAGGATGATTTTTTTTTTCTTTTAATGGGAGTTTTATTTACATAATTTGATAACAAGACAGATGTTTGAAATTGCTGTTACTCAGAACAATTCCAAGTGAGTGGCCACGTTGCCCTTGGCTTACAGAAGAAAGCCATGACCTGATGAGTGGAGGGATGAGGGTGCTGGAAAAAGTGTGCTGAAGGCCACAGAGAGGTCAAAGGACTTATGAGGATTCCCAAGTGCCCACCCCTGAGGTGGCTGCCACCTCTCCCTCCCCTAAGCATTCTGCCAGTGCCTTTCCTACAGTCCATCCAGTTGCATGTCTAGCCTGGTGCCTCTGAATCCTTTCCTGTGACTCACGTTTCTATAAAAACTACTTGGGACCCTTTATATATACACCCCAAGGTTTCCTGACTCAGGCTGTGATTAGGGCACATCATCCATCAAAAAGTTCCTCCTCCTTCCTTCTCATGTCTGCTTAGCCCAATTATGACCATCATTCAAGACCCAATTGGGTTAGTGCGAGTTTCTGAAAACTTCTGTGTTCCTCAGCCAAGAGTCTTCTCCTCTTTCACTGTAAAAGATTTGTTTCCTGCCAAGCGCAGTGGCTCACACCTGTAACCCCAGTACTTTGCAAGGCCGAGGCGGGTGGATCACCTGACGTCAGGAATTGGAGACCAGCCTGGTCAACATGATGAAACCCCGTATCTACTAAAAATAAAAAAAATTAGCCGGGCACGGAGGCTGGCTCCTGTAATCCCAGCTACTCAGGAGGCTGAGGCAGGAGAATTGCTTGAACCTGGGAGGCGGAGGTTGCAGTGAGCCAAGATTACACCATTGCACTCCAGCCCAGGCAACAGAGCTACACTCCATCTAAAAATATATATATATTTGTTTCTATAATTCTCACCCATATTTATTCCTTTACATCTACGGGGCAGATAAGATAATTGGCTGTTTGATTGATCTCCCCTGGAAGACTGGGAGCTTGCCCTATTTCTTTACCCACAGTATCTCAAACAGAACCCATGGAAGGGATCCATACATATTTTGGGATGTATGAATTGAAAAATAAACATCTAATCACCTTGATTAGGTTCTAAATTCCTCTAGGACTTGAAAAAATTGTACGTTTTTTTATTGTTTTCTTATAATATCTGCTCAAAAACATTGGGCAATATGATATTGTCCATTGATTAAGTCATTAGTTTATTTCCTATAATCAATTACACTGTAAAATATTATAAACTAGTAGTTGTAGTCTCAAAAGGTAGCACAGTGTTTTATTTTTCTTCATACTATTTTTGAGAACTGGAGCCCTGTGACTTGTGCAATTAAAATGCATGTTATTATGGACCAGCAAACCCAAGGCTTGAGGACCAATTGGTAAATTCATGGAGATTTGTACTCCTGCGTGGCCTGTCTTTGGGAGGCATTTCCCTTCATAACACATGCCACTAGGTGCCAGTGTTGTTCTACTAAAGTGACCCTCCAAAAGTACAGGTGGTCCCCAATTTTACATGCTTAGCATTCTTGAAAATGATGACTTTACACAGAAGGTAGAAGGGCAAGTCTAGTAGGGAAATGAACTGCGTAATTTATGTTTGTACAGGTTTGACATCACCACATTAAAGAAATGAACAAAAAGATTGACTAAAGGGAAGTACAGGTGCTTATTAGGTAGCATTAAATCAGTTTAGAGACAAAAAATGAAAAATGATCTCCGCTGAGATGCTTTTGAATTTGCAAACCAAGCATGCTCAGTTGTTGCTCATTGAGCAAATGCAAAATGATCTAAAATTAGTATTCAAGTTACGATACTATTGTACAAGAAACATTTCCTCTCCCCTCTTCTCTTTCTCTGTCTTTCTCTTACTCTATCTCTATATATACATACATATATATACATATATATATAGCTCTCCAGTAAAACTTTCCACATATAGAAACTTAGAATGCAAGTAACTCGTTTCAACATGCCTTGTACCTGTACCTGAGTAATTATGAATAATGTTAAAATAGTTTGTCTAACTATCATCAATCAGAGGGAAGCTAATGCCAGATTTGCTTGTGTTTCTAATAAATTTATTTGGCTGTGCTTTATCCCTGTGCTGTGGTATATACAGAATACCATGTGATTACTACTTGTAATCAGTTTGCCATAGACCATACTAGTTGCAGGAAGTATATAATTCATGATCAGTGTAGTCAAGCCTTCCAGAAAAAATAAATAGGTAAATGTTGTTTGACACAAGGAGAAACTAATGCAGACAACCAAAGTTATTGTGTGCGTGTGCGTGTGTGTGTATGTGCGTGTGCACGTGTGTGTGTGTGAAAGAGACAGAGAGAGAAATATGAGGGCGGGGGAGAATTCATCATGGCTACAGTGTTTTTTTAATATAGCAGCATAAAAATAGATGTATCTGAAGGATAATAAAATGAACAGGTGAATGTTATGGGTCAAAATTTTCATTATTGGGAACAATTCTAAAAGAAGAAGAAAAAAGCACTTTGCTTTTTGATTCCATGTTCATTTCAAGACAAATCCTATATTACCTAACAAAGCAGCACAGTTTAATTTTGCACGCTACCTGAGATTTAAGGCATCTCTACAGAACAACAGCAACAACAAATAACAAAAAATGTTAAATCCCTAAATAATGCAGCAATAGCAAGCACAACTGTTTGCATGGTACATCTTTCTCCTTCCTTTCTTTTACAGTAAGCACATTATTAGGCAGCTGCCAAAGTATAAAGAAACATTTTTCAAACAGCCTGATGAAAGGGACAGTTTCCTGAATTTGAAAGATTCATCTACTCAGGAAAATCTTCACATATATATCTTTGAATATCATCTCTACCAATTGCTTTTATTATCTTCTCCAGAATCTAATAAAATATTAAACTTTCTCATTGTATTTTTCATTCGTTTTCACATTTTAAATAATATTTCATATCTTTGTCTAGATTCCAGAATTTTGAACCAAGAATATGTCAATATGTCAGTAATTTATTGATATATTGCCTGTAAATCAAATCAGCACTAATGGCAATGATGAATTTTGTGGGTAACAACATCAGAAGGTAAAAAAAAATTCTGGACAAGGATAACATGAGAGGAGGAAGGATGAGAAGAAACACTCGTAAGTTTTCTGTGCTGCCCTGTAAGCACACACAGAGAGTGATCCGGGACAGCTATTCTATTCTGTCTGAATGCACCAGTTTGTTCAGCCACTCACTTGTCGAGGGACATGTGGGCTGTTTCCAGCTTTGGGTGGAGTCCTTTTTGCGGCTGTCCTCGGCAGCCCCCCAGTCTCTGTGCTGAAAAGGGGAGTCTCTTGTCTCTTTAAGACAAAGCCACCACTGGCCACACTGCTTGTGTCAGGCCCCTCTGGCTGTTGCTCTTGTGCTTTGCATAGAACAGCGGAGTCTCAGGCCTGCAGGGACAGGGAAGAGGCTTCCTGGGCCAGGTCCCTGTTCTGTCAAGGTACCTCTTGCTGGTGTTCTCCGGGAATGTCAGTGTCTCCTGGTGGCAGAGGGCAGTCTTGGAGCCAGCAGAGGAGAGTGGGTGCCCTGGCTGCTTGCTATGATCAAGAATCCATTTTGATCCCCCTTGCTAGAGGTGCCAGAGATCTCAGGTCTGCGCAGGGGAATATGTGCCTACTTGAACTTTCAAATGTTGCTGGTTTGGGAGTGGGGAAATGTTGAGTCTGGGTGGCCTTCTTATGTTGGATTGGGGAGCTGAGATGCCCTACTGCTGTGCTGTTCTTCCAGTTCTGGGGTCCTGAATGAATCACGAGTTCTCCTTCCTCTTACCGCTCTCCAGGCTTCTCCTGTGGCTGTCTGTTGCATTATTTCTATAGTTGTGTTTAGCAGGAAGGAACAGAGAGAAAAATGTCTCCATGATCTCATTGGGCCAGTAGCAGCTGCTAACAAATTGTTAAACAAATAGAAACATCACTCTACAAAACATATGGGAGGTAACAGAAACCCTCAATGGACAGACAATCACTATGTTAATTGAAACAGCACTGAAGATATTCACAGAAAACAACAAAAGTTGCATTTATTGAGTTGTATCAAGTATTTGAGGAACATAAAATTTTAATCTTACGCATGCCTTCCAGGAGAATAAAAATAAGGAGTATTCTCAAAGTAATCTTAAGACTATAGGATAAATATGATATGAATCACCAATTTAGGTATGTAGAAAAGAAAACCCACAGATCAAAATTATTTACGGGTGTAAATGAAAATATCCTAATAGAATTTTAGAATACTTCAGCCAATAGTACATTAAAAAGATAAGATCCAAGTTAGCTTCTCCTCCCAGGAATGCAATGCTGATTCCAGTTTAGATAATCTAATTCTGTAGTTAATTGCTTTAAAGATTAAAGAGACAAACCACATGATTCTTACAGTTTATGTAAAAGCCGCTTTTGATATAGAAATGTTAAGAACCGGTGTAATAAGAGGTTATGCTGGGTAAAAAGGTGTCAACATGAGAAAGCTGTTGCCTTTCAAAGGAGGTGCCAAAACACATGTAAAGTTTTCAAAGAAGACAGTCAAAAATAGTTACGTGACTTTTTCATCCTTTCACCCAAAAAAGATTAAAATGGGGGTACAAAGTGCAGCTTTCCACATGTCTAGACACAGAAGAAAATGGAATAATAATTTCTTCCACATATGACAGACATCGGTAATAATTAAGAAATTGGGGCTGGGCACAGTGGCTCACGCCCGTAATCCCAGGATAACTCCAGCACTTTGGGAGGCCAAGGCAGGCAGATCACGAGGTCAGGAGATCGAGTCCATCCTGGCTAACATGGTGAAACACTGCCTCTACTAAAAATACGAAAAAAAAAAAAATTAGCCAGGTGTGGTGGCGGGGGCCAGTAGTCCCAGCTACTGGAGAGGCTGAGGCAGGAGAGTGGCGTGAACCTGGGAGACGGAGCTTGTAGTGACCCCAGATGGCGCCACTGCATGCCAGCCTGGGCAACAGAGCGAGACCCTGTCTCCAAAAAAAAAAAAAAAAGAAATTGGAATTAAGATCTCATGTGATACTATTTCATAAATATAAGCTGAAGTAAAAAAACTTCTACAAAAGAAAATGTTGGTAGAAATATAAGGCAAGGAACGTCTCAACACTATGTGTGCCTTTCTACAAGCTGAAGAGAAATTTGGAAGTATTGAGTAAATTCAAAAATGTATCTATGATGCAACCCAACAATTCCATTCTTCTGTGTGTATCTACGCTACAAAGAAACATGAGCATAAGATGTGTGCAGGGAGGGTCACAGCAACTTTACAAGTCACTGTGACGGCCAGACACGTTCTCATGATGCTGCCATCAGAGAAGGCTTAAGCAAATTGCTAGGTCTTATCTCAGTGTAAGCAGTGAAAATGACTGCCTTACAAATGCAGGTATCCATATGAAAAGATATTTAAATATAAGAAAAAACTGTAAAAAGTAGAAGAAGAACTATACAATAACCTGAAAGAATATGTTGGCCTGGGATTGGTGATAACAAGAGTAGAAAAAACAAAAGTCATAAAAGTATATATATCATGTTACTATTCTACAAATGTAAATATATACAAAAATGATAACGTATTTTTACAGACTCATATATATGTGTGTATGTGTGTGTATGTGTGTGCATATACCTCTACTTTGCCACTCGCAAGGTAGACTGGAAACCCTGGAGCCTGCAGCCACAGCTGGACTCCCTCAAACCCCTCAACACCTGTCTCTGTCTAATGTCTTATGTAAGATGTTATGAGCCTTAATTCAAGGCAATGGTGACCTCTAGAAAGAAGAGAGGTGATTTGACCTTGGAAGCTATGCAAGACAATGTTTTTGTAATGTTTTATTTTATTAGCAATTAGAGAAGGAATTATGTTTATTATGTTTTATATGTGCATATATCTGAAATATTTTATAATTTAAAGACAACTAATTGTCAGTCTGCAGCTGATACTAAATCCACAGTCTTGTTCCCTAGAGAAAAATTAAGAGCCTGTACATGCCTCTAGAGGTTTCCCTTGCACATACATAATGGGTAGCTCCAGCTATTTCACGCTCTACTTCTGTCTCTATCTTCCCTGTCTCTCTCTCCTTCCATATCCTATTCTTATCCCTATGCCAATTTCCATCTTCTTCTCTATTCTTAATTCTATACTCTTCTCTCTTGACCTCTATTTCGTTCTCTCTCTTGATCTAGCTTTCTCTACCTTTTTACCTACTTTTAAAAAATCATACTGCAGATACTCATTTTATACTCTGCTTTAAAAACATTTAGTCACATTCCCTCAATTTGTTTCCATGTCCGCTCATGTCAACACATTGTATTGTTTCTAGTATCCCCATGGATTTTCACAGATTTCATAGATCATTTATCTTCCACTATTACCAATTATCATCAGGTCATTAATTGTATTTTGCTATTACAGACAAAACTTCCTAAATCTGCATACTTTTGCATGAAATTTGTAGGAAAAATTAAAAGAAGTAGAGTGCTGTCTCAGAATGGTTCTACATTTTGATAAAAATTAATACTAAATATTATAAAACTTCTTAAATGTTAGAAGTAGAATACATCATCATATTACCGAGGAATTTAAGTAAGTATATTTTCACATAAAGTTTGTTCTTTTATAAAATTCACCCATGAAGCTGCTCTTATTCTCATATAGAAGAATATCTGAGTGTTTTTCGTTTTTCTCCATCATTAATCATTAAGATTTATAAGATGTAGAGTCATTTACACTTTATTTCTCTCTGCTGGGGTTATTTTGAATGTTTATAGTTCCCTAAAGTCACATAGAGGTTTTCACATTTATTTGCACACAGTAATGTATACAATTATTTAACTTCCCCCCGAACCATTTCTACTTCTCTCTCTCATTTACGGTTTTGTGTACTTCTTTTTTCTCCAGTTAACTACAGTTGAACTCCTTTAATACTACTGTTATCGTTCTCACCCATGGCTGTTCTTCCTTTGATGCACGATGGTGTGTGTGTTCCTGAAGGAAAGCCTCACCTGTCTCTGTGCCACTACACAGGACCACTGGGATGAAATGCTGGGTTACCCTCTGTGATGCACAAGTACATGGCTTTACATCTAGTTGGCAACTAATCCCATGACTCCTTTTTCTTCCCTCAAATGAAGACATAAATATTTTGGAACATCAGCTAGTAATGGAGAAAAGATAAGCATCATCTTCATTTGAAATCTCTACAATTAGAGTATCCATGCTACATGTGCTACATGAAATTTGGTACATTTCTCCAGACCTGACAATTGCATCAGTCCTAAAAGTTGACCCTCCCATTTTCTTCATCATGGTTCACAGACGAACGTTCAAATCATGCCCCTCACTGACTGAATGAATGACCTCAGACATTCCTTAATATTTCCAAGCCTTATTTTTCCCATTTCTGAAATGTAGACTAAAATTTAATAAACATGTGAGGAAGATCTAATAAGGTGTGTAAGGACAGGGTCCATGGACTGGCACATATTAACAACTCAGAGTATGAGTTATTGTTAAATTTCTATTTTGATTAGTATTTGATGAGAAGACTGTGCAAAGCAGTGACCAAGCCTGGCACTTTCATGCTCAGAACTCCTGGTCTCCAAGCAAGCTGATGGTTATGCTAATTAGCTTGATTTAAACATTCCAGATTGTATACTTCTGTGAAAACATCACATTATATTTCATAAGTGTAAGCAGTTACAATTTGTTAATCAAAAATAATCTTCAAAAAAAGAACTCTTGGTAGTACTTTATCGCCCATGAATAATCTCTGGTTTGTCACACAAAACAAACCCCATTGCATTTCTAATATGTTTATTATATTCAGCCCAATCCCTTCCCATCTTCCTACCTATTGCTGGCAACAAACTGCCACAGGAATAAGCAGCCTAAAACAGCCTATATATATTAGCTTATGATTTCGGTGGATCAGGAATCCAGGCACAGGTTATCTGGGTCTCTTGCATAGAATGAACAACTCATCAGAATTTGTCCAGGATTTTCCCTGTCTTAGCACCGAAAAGGCTTCATCCCAAAAAACTCATTTCCAGGCATGCTGAGATGGGTTTCTAGAAACTGCACCAATTAGAAAATAGAAAGCCCTGCATCCCAGACACTTCCTTCAGTCCAGGGCCAACTGGATGGCTGATCACCTAGCTCGAGGTCTCTCACCTAGCTGCATCAAGG
Organism: Colobus angolensis palliatus; assembly: GCF_000951035.1. Taxonomy (NCBI): domain Eukaryota; kingdom Metazoa; phylum Chordata; class Mammalia; order Primates; family Cercopithecidae; genus Colobus; species Colobus angolensis. Next base: position 2,351,261 of record NW_012115744.1, on the reverse strand, counting down.
CATCGGCTGAGCTGGAGTCATTGGAAGGCTCAACAGGAAAAGAATCCACTTCCATGCCCACGTAGTTGGTAGATTCATTTCCTTTCTGCCTGTTGGCTGGACATTGTCCTCAGTCATTTGTCATGTGGACCCCTCCAACATGGCAGCTTGCTTCATCAAAGCGAGGAACTGAGAAGGCAATAGAATTTGTTAGCAACATGGAAGCATCATGTTTTGTAAACTAATCACAAGGTGACATCCTATGGCTTTGCCATATTATGTTGGCTGGAAGCAAGTCATAAGGCCGGCACACTCCAGGGGAGAGAATTACACGCTTACAGAAATACCAGAGGCAGGAATCTTTGTGGGTCATCTTGGAAGCTGCCTAAAACACCCCTGCTTCAGGAACCTCATTCCAGAGCTACACTAAGAGCTCAACTTTCCCAGGAGTCTTTTCAGTTTTTTTTTAATGTTGATTTTTCATTGATGACTGCATATCCCTTTATTCCCCGTGTACTAATAAAATATTCATATTCCTAAATAATAAAATCCAATGACAATTCTATTTTAGAAATATTCCTGAGCTCCCTGGCCTCATATTTTCCAGGCATCATTAACTATTCAACCTCTTTCTTATGGCAGTGTGTGTATGAGTATTAATTTAGTCTTTATATGAAACTCATTGCTTAAGCATTTTTCTTCTCTAACCCATCAAGTCCCTAGGTAAAGGACCTTGTAATCTATTCATCTACAAAACAGTCTCTTTCACATCAAACCTTTTCCATAAACAGTGCTCCAAAACAAACAGACAAAAAGCCTGCTCCTCATTTCTGTCAATGAAACAGTCCCAAGTGGAGAAGCATTAGAGAAGAAGGCTGCACACCCAGGGGCGGGGGCCACATAGAGGTGATCTTCCAAGTCAGAGGGGACCTTGACAAGAGAATGCCTTAATGCTGAGTCACCACCTGCACTTCACACCCTGCTATTTCACCTGCTTTCAGTGTTTCTGGGGGAAAAGTATTCCAAGAACTGTTAAACCCCGTGGTGTGTTTCTGAGTAATTCATCCCCATCATCAGCCATGGTTCACAGGGTGGGGAGGTTTGGCTTGTCCTGATGTGATATTTATCAGTCAACACAGCCATTACCTAGTGGCTTTGTTGAGACCTGCAGAAGACTTAGGGAAACACGGAAAAGATTGAGTGCACTTTTTTTTTTCCTACTGAAGATATATATCAGTAAATGATTAATCAAAGAAAGATATTCTTTGAAAATAGCTCCATACACACCTTTTCATAGACTCTTAGATTTATACAGAATCCAAGAGGTCAACTAGACCAGAGATTCTCAAAGGAAACCCCTCTCATGAGGGAGGTTTTTCTTTTCTTGTTTAACTGCTAGACATATTTAGTTGAAATATTGAAATAAGCATTACATTTCCTCTCATTGCTGAAACCATAAAAGAATATATCTTTTGTCATGAAAGTAGTAATTTTAACATGCAGAAATTGATTTTTATTATTACATTTTTAGGTAAAGATTATATTTGAAAATAAGTTTATATAGACTTCAAACAGCCTAGACTCAAAAGGAAGTGAAATTCATTGAAATACCACCACAGCTATATTGTATGCTGCTGGCATACTCATATTCACAGTTTATAACACACAAAAGAACCTAAACTCTTAAGATCAACTCTAAAACAGATGCATTTTCGTTAACATATCCACTAGTTATGCATGTTCTGCAATAGGAGGAAAGACAGATATACAACATTTTTTTTTAAAGAACGGACTCAACATTTCAATAGCAGTTTCAGTTAAACTAAATTGGAAACTAGTGTTCTGAGTAACCAAAGTACAAGGTCAGTTCTCCAGCTGAGACTAAAAGTTAGAGAATACATTGGAAGACTTAAGAGAATATAGGCCATACTGTGTGGTGATTTATTTTAAAAATATTTAGAAATATAATTCTCAGGTTTATGACTTAAGAATCAATTTTGATCTAGCCAAAAAATATATATTCAGAGGTACTAAAGCAAGTAACACCGCCATCTAGGGTTGTTCATAGGAACTGTGGAAAAGTTGATCAATACATTCTCTCTAAAATCTCCTTTGATGGAAAGCTTATGGAAAAGCACTATTTGCAAAACACAAAAAGCACCAGCTTCATATTTAGATAAAATGATAATACTACCATCACTGTTCTGATATGTTCTTATTTGGAGAAATGGAGATAGTTCTCAAAACAGACTCGCGGCTTGCAAGTAGTGACACCATAACAAAAGTCTGGAGAGACACATGCCACAAAATAATTCTTAGGTAATGTGAGATGTTTTTATTTGTCCTCTGTGAGAGAGATGGTGCAAATTGGACACATTCAGGAAAACTAAAAAATAAAAAAGTAAAACAGCATCCCTTTTTGTATCAGTCAGATTAGTCGAAGTTCAATTTTGTCAAGCACAACAAAAGTGGTACATAGATGTGGACATAATATCCAGTTTTTGCAAGAGTGGGAGAAAATGGTGTGAGCATTTTCTCACACCATTTTCTAGTGAAAGGGAAAAGCTCTCTCATTTTCTCAGAGGAGAATGTGCTAATGACTGTCCAAGTTTAAAATATGCAAACACTGAAGTTGTGACTCTACATTTTATACTCTATCCTGAAGATACCCATAAGATTGTGTATATCTGTAATTAGCTCATTAATTGGTTGATGAAGTATCATGTTGTACAAACATAATGTGAAACTAAGCAGCTGCTGAAGAAGAATGAGGAAGGTTTACCTAAATGAAAGTATCTCCAGTATAATACAATATTCAAAAAGCAATACAAAATTTAAGCATTATAAATAACAAATAAGTATATAATATTACAATATTATTGTATAGAGAAGACTTATAAGTATATTAAGCAATATTTATATATTAAAATGCAGATATTAAAATAAACATGAGTCTTTACTGATATTTCTGAGTAATCCAACACCAAGGTGCTCACTTAAGCTCTTCTCTATTGCTTATTTGTAAATTCATTCTCTGACAAGAATAAAACTGAGTCCTATAATCTACTGTTTAGTTACTTACTCATTCAACCCTAATATATATGTTAAGCTGCCTCACAACTGCTAGACATACTCCTTTGACAAAAAAAGCCAACAAAAGAGTACAGATTATGCAGTTTGTTTCATTTTTAACAGTGCCCAGTCAGTACATTGCTTTACAAAGTTACTTAGATCATCCTTTATCCTCCACCCCTTTCAGTGAGCTTTGCAATTTGGAGGCAGTAAGGTTTACAAAGTGGTGTACAGTTCTATGGGTTTTGACAAATGCATAAAATCCTGTATTCATCATCACAGTATGGGGTAGAACCATGTCACCCTAAAATTTGTCTTGGGCAGCCTCCTTTTTCTAAACCTTGCTCTGTCCCCCAGATTCTGACAACCTATGCCTGTCTATCCTTTCTTAGAATGTCATGTGCATGGAGTGATACAATATAGCTTTGGGGAGCTGGATTCTTTCACTTTGCATTGAATATTCATTCATGTTGTTGAGCAAATAAAAAGGCAATCTAAATAATGAAATAACTTATTTGCAAACCATATATTTAACACACATTAATGTCTGAAATATGTAAGAAATGTACACAACTAAGTAGCAAAAAAAAGTGATCTGATGAAAAAATGGGCAATGGCCTGCAAATGACCAGTAGGTATATGAAAAGGTGCTCAACATCACTAACCATTAGGGAAATTCAAATCAAAGCCACAGTGAGATATCACCTCACACCTACCCAAGATGGCTATTATCAAAAAGATGAAAGATAAAAAGTGTTGGCAAAGATGTTGAGAAAAGAGAACCTGTAGTGGTTCCCAAGATGGCCGAATAGGAACAACTCCGGTCTACAGCTCCCAGCGTGATCGATGCAGAAGATGGGTGATTTCTGCATTTCCAACTGAGCTTTGAAGAGAGCAGTGGTTCTCCCAGCATGGCATTTGAGCTCTGAGAACAGACAGACTGCCTCCTCAAGTGGGTCCCTGGCCCCCGTGTAGCCTAACTAGGAGATACCTCCCAGTAGGGGCCAACAGACACCTCATACAGGTGGATGCCCCCCTGGGACAAAGCTTCCAGAGGAAGGAACAGACAGCAATATTTCCTGTTCTGCAATATTTGCTGTTCTGCAGTCTCTGCTAGAGATACCCAGGGAAACAGGGTCTGGAGTGGACCTCTGGCAAACTCCAACAGACCTGCAGCTGAGGGACCTGACTATTAGAAGGAAAACAAACAGAAAGGTAAAACATCTCATCAACAAAAAGGACATCCACACCAAAACCCCATCTGTAGATCACCAACATCAAAGACCAAAGGTAGATAAAACCACAAAGATGGGGAGAAACCAGAGCAGAAAAACTGAAAATTCTGATAACCAGAGAACCTCTTCTCCTCCAAAGGATTGTGGCTCCTCACCAACAACAGAACAAAGTTGGATGGAGAATGACTTTGATGAGTTGACAGAAGTAGGTTTCAGAAGGTCGGTAATAACAAATTTCTCCAAGCTAAAGAAGCATGTTCTAACCCATTGCAAGGAAGCTAAAAACCTTGAAAAAAGGTTAGATGAATGGCCAACTAGAATAAACAGTGTAAAGAAGACCTTAAATGACCTGATGGAGCTGAAAACCATGGCACAAGAACTTCGTGATGCATGCACAACCTTCAATAGCCAATTTGATCAAGTGGAAGAAAGGACATCAGTGATTGAAGATCAAATTAATGAAATAAAGTGAGAAGAGAAGTTTAGAGAAAAAAGAGTGAAAAGAAATGAACAAAGCCACCAAGAAATATGGGACTATGTGAAAAGACCAAACCTACGTTTGATTGGTGTACCTGAAAGTGACGGGGAGAATAGAACCAAGTTGCAAAACACTCTTCAGGATATTATCCAGCAGAACTTCCCCAATCTAGCAAGGCAGGCCAACATTCAAATCCAGGAAATACAGAGAACACCACAAAGATATTCTTTGAGAAGAGCAACCCCAAGACACATAACTGTCAGATTCACCAAGGTTGAAATGAAGGAAAAAGTGTTAAGGGCAGCCAGAGAGAAAGGTCAAGTTTCCCAAAGAAGGGAAGCCCATCAGACTAACAGCAGATCTCTCAGCAGAAACCCTGCAAGCCAGAAGAGAGTGGGGGCCCATATTCAACATTCTTAAAAAAAGAATTTTCAACCCAGAATTTCATATCCAGCCACACTAACTTTCATAAGTGAAGGAGAAATAAAATCCTTTACAGACAAGCAAATGCTGAGAGATTTTGTCACCCCCTAGGCCTGCTTTACAAGAGCTCCTGAAGGAAGAACTAAACATGGAAAGGAACAACCAGTACTAGCCACTGCAAAAACACGCCAAATGGTAAAGCCCATTGATGCAATGAAGAAATTGCACCAAGCAGATCTAATAAACATCTATAGAACTCTCCACCCCAAATTCACAAAATATGCATTCTTCTCAGCACCACATACCACTTATTCTAAAATTGACCACATAATTGGAAGTAAAACACTCCTCAGCAAATGTAAAAAACAGAAATTACAAAAAACTGCCTCTCAGACCACAGTGCAATCAAACTAGAACTCAGGACTAAGAAACTCAATCAAAACCGCTCAACTACATGGAAACTGAACAACCTGCTCCTGAATGACTATTGGGTGTATAACGAAATGAAGCAGAAATAAAGATATTCTTTGAAATTAATGAGAACAAAGACACAACATACCAGAATCTCTGGGACACATTTAAAGCAGTGTGTAGAGAGAAATTTATTGCACTAAATGCCCACAGGAGAAAGCAGGAAAGATATAAAATTAACATCCTAACATCACAATTAAAAGAACTAGAGAAGTAAGAGCAAACAAATTCAAAAGCTAGCAGAAGGCAAGAAATAACTAAAATCAAAGCAGAACCAAAGGAGATAGGGACACAAAAAAAACCCTTCAAAAAATCAGTGAATCCAGGAGCTGGTTTTTGAAAAGATCAACAAAATAGATAGACTGCTAGCAAGACTAATAAAGAAGAAAAGAGAGCAGAATCAAATAGACAAAATAAAAAATGATAAAGGAGATATCACTACCGATCCCACAGAAATATAAACTACCATCAGAGAATACTATAAACACCTCTATGCAAATAACCTAGAAAATCTACAAGAAATGGATGAATTCCTGGACACATACACCCTCCCAAGACTAAACCAGGAAGAAGTTGAACCAATGAATAGACCAAATAACAGGCTCTGAAATTGAGGCAATAATTAATAGCCTACTAACCAAAAAAAGTCCAGGACCAGATAGACTCACAGACAAATTCTACCAGAGGTACAAAAAGGAGCTGGTACCATTCCTTCTGAAACTATTCCAAACAATAGAAAAAGAGGGAATCCTCCATAACACATTTTAGGAAGCAAGCATCTTCCTGATACCAAAGCCTGGCAGAGGCACAACAAAAAAAGAGAATTTTAGACCAATATCCCTGATGAACATCGATGCAAAAATCCTCAATAAAATACTGGCAAACCAAATTCTGCAGCACATCAAAAAGCTTATCCACCATGATCAAGTGGGCTTCATCCCTGGGATGCAAGGATGGTTCAACATTTGCAAATCAATAAACATAATCCATCACATAAACCGATCCAATGACATAAACCACATGATTATCTCAATAGATGCAGAAAAGGCCTTTGACAAAATTCAACACCACTTCATGCTAAAATCTCTCAATAAACTGGGTATTGATAGAATATACCTCAAAATAGTAAGAGCTATTTATGACAAACCCACAGCCAATATCATACTGAATGGGCAAAAATTGGAAGCATTCCTTTTCAAAACCAGCACAAGGCAAGGATGCCCTCTCTCACCACTAGTATTCAACATAGTGTTGGAAGTTCTGGCCAGGGCAATCAGGCAAGAGGAAGAAATAAAGGATATTCAGTTAGGAAAAGAGGAAGTCAAATTGCCCCTGTTTGCAGATGACATGATTGTATATTTAGAAAACCCCATTGTCTCAGCCCAAAACCTCCTTAAACTGATAAGTAACGTCAGCAAAATCTCAGGATACAAAATCAATGTACAAAAATCACAAGCATTCTTATACACTAGTAACAGACAGACAGAGAGCCAAATCAGGAATGAACTCCCATTCACAATAGCTTCAAAGAGAATAAAATACTTGGGAATCCAACTTACAAGGGATGTAAAGGACCTGTTCAAGGAGAACTGCAAACCACTGCTCAATGAAATAAAAGAGGACACACACAGATGGAAGAACATTCCATGCTCATGGATGGGAAGAATCAGTTTTGTGAAAATGGCCATACTGCCCAAGGTGATTTATAAATTCAATGCCATCCCCATCAAGCTACCAATGATTTCCTTCACAGAATGGGAAAAAACTACTTTAAAGTTCACATGGAACCAAAAAAGAGCTCACATTGCAAAAACAACCCTAACCAAAAAGAACAAAGCTAGATGCATCACATTACCTGACTTCAAATTATACCACAAGGCTACAGCAACCAAAACAGCATGGTACTGGTACCAAAACAGAAATATAGACTGATGGAACAGAACAGAGTACTCAGAAATAACACCACACATCTACGACCATCTGACCTTTGACAAACCTGACAAAAACAAAAAATGGGGAAAGGATCCCCTATTTAATAAATGGTGCTAGAAAAACTGCCTAGCCATATGTAGAAAGCTGAAAGTGGATCCGTTCTTTTCATCTTATGTAAAAGTTAATTTAAGATGTATTGAAAACTCAAATGTTAGATCTAAAACCATAAAAATCCTAGAAGAAAACCTAGACAATACCATTCAGGACATAGGCGTGGGCAAGGACTTCATGACTAAAACACCAAAAGCAATGGCAACAGAAGCCAAAATAGACAAATGGGATCT
>NW_012115744.1:2341723-2342861 GCF_000951035.1 Colobus angolensis palliatus | reverse complement strand
TCCAAATGATTATAAATTATGCTACTATAAAGACACATGCACACATATGTTTATTGCACACTATTCACAATAGCAAAGACTTGGAATCTACCCAAATGTCCATCAGTGACAGACTGGATTAGGAAAATGTGGTACATATACACCACAGAATACTATGCAGCCATAAAAATGGATGAATTCATGTCTTTTGCAGGGACATGGATGAAATTGGAAACCATCATTCTCAGCAAACTATCACAAAGATAGAAAACCAAATACTGCATGCTCTCACTCAAATATGGGAACTGAACAATGAAAACACTTGGACACAGGGTGGAGAACATCACACCCAAGGGCCTGTCATGGAGTGGGGGGCTGGGGGATGGAGAGCATTAGGAGAAATACCTAATGTAAATGACTGGTTGATGGGTGCAGCAAACCCACGGCACATATATACCTATGTAACAAACCTATATGTTGTGACATGTACCCTAGAACATAAAGTGTAATAAAAAAAAAATACAAAAGAAGATAACCTTTGCACACTGTTCTTTGGACTGTAAGTTGGCATAGCTATTATGAAAAACAGTATGGAAGTTGCTCAAAAATATAAAACTGCCATATGATCCAGCCATACCACTTCTGGGTATATACCCAGAGGAAATGAAATCCAGATCTCAAAGGGATATGTGCACTTCCATGTTTACTGCAGCATTATTCACAATAGCCAAACCTGGAATCAACCCAAGTGTCAATCAATGGATAAAGGTATAAAGAAGTGGTAGTATATATGCACAATGGAATACTGTTCAGCCTTAAGGAGGTGATCCTGCCATCTGCCACACATGGATAATCCTGACAACATTATGCTAAGTGAAATAAGCCAAACATAGAAAGACAAATAGTGCATGATCTTACATATGTGTGGAATTTTTAAATGTCAAACTCATAGAAGCAGAGAGTAGAATGTTAGTTACCAGAGTCTGGTGGGTAGAGAAAATGAGAAGATCAAAAGAAAAAGAAAAAAAAAAAAGAAATCTTACTGGCATTTTAACTGGTATTACATTAAATCTGTAGACCAGATCAAATTGAAGAAAATGACATCTTAATGATCTTAAATCTTTCAATCTATTTATTTAGATTTTATTTGTATTTTTTT
>NW_012115744.1:2322966-2340715 GCF_000951035.1 Colobus angolensis palliatus | reverse complement strand
TTTATTTTTATTTAGTTAAAAATATATTAATTTTTTTTTCCTGATTCTTCTTCTTAAATCCATGAGTAATTTGGAAGTGTATCTTTTATTGTCAAAGTAAGTGATACATTTCATATATCATTTTGTTATTGATTTGTTACAAATTTTGTTATTTATTCTAGTTTAATCCCTTTCTAGTCTGAGAACACACATTGTGTGATTTCTTTTCTATTTGTCAAACTGTGTTTTATTGGTCTACCCAGATGATTGTTCTGTATACAATTGAGGAGAATATGCATCCTACTGCTGCTGTTCCATAAAATCTTCTGTAAAATCAATTAGATCAAGTCAGTTAAGAGTGATGTTCCTATATTATATTGTGTCATTTATATCTTACTGGTTTTTTGTTTGTTTGTTTTGCCAACTTGTTATTTTAATTATTGAGAGAGGAATGTTGAGGTCTCCAAATATGATTAATTTAACTATTTCTCCTTTTGGTTCTATCAGTTTTTGTCTCATGTATTTTGAAGCTCTTTTGTTAGGGTTATACCCATTTAGAGTTACTATGACTTCTTGAAAAATTGACTGGTATTGCTATGTCATGTCCCTTTCCATCCTTGATGTCTCTTAGTGCCCTCCTTGCTTTCTTTTCCTTTTCTTCTTTCCATGCTTGCTAGTGTGGTGTTGGGATCAGGGAGGGGGTATTTCCTCTGTGGTTCTGATGAAGCCTCAGTGTTCAACAGGCACTGAGGACCTTGACTTCATGATTTGACCTTCATACATGTTATTGAGCCTTATCAGGGTGTAATGCTGGGACTATCATGGAATCCTGGCACCCTTCAGAGGCAGAGCTTTATTTCCCAGTTTTCTTCCCCGAGCTGAAGGAATTTCCAGCAATTCCCACTGTCTCCAGTCTTGTTGCCATTCCCTGCAGTCCTTAAAGCAGATAGAAGATGCAGGTCTTTGTGGAGTTTTGACAGTGGCTGCTGTTTTGCTCCATCACGGAGCTGCTCATGATTTCCTGATATTCCCACTTTTTGGGATCCCTGAAATAAAAGCATGGAAATGTGTGTGGGGAGTGGGGGTTGGGGGAGGGTTAATTCTCCTTTGCCTGAAACCTCCAGTACTTTAACCACTCGTGCCAGCCTGTACTCCATCTTGAGCAATTCATTAAAAATGTCTATCCCAATCTTCTTACTCTTTTTTTATTTTTTATTTTTTGAGATGGAGTCTCTGTCACCCAGGCTGGAGTGCAGTGGCACAATATCAACTCACTGCAACCTCCATCTCCCAGGTTCAAGTGATTCTCAAGCCTCAGTCTCCCAAGTAGCTGGGATTAACAGGCCTGTACCACCACACCTGGCTAATGTTTATTTTTGGTAGAGACAGGGTTTCACTATGTTGGACAGGCTGGTCTCAAACCCTTGATCTCAGGTGATAGGCCTGCCTCCACCTCCCATAGTGCTGCGATTACAGGTGTGAGCCACTGAGCCCAGCCTTCTTACTATCTTATATGACCTTTGGTAGCATATTCTGTGGGTAAGCCAATGCTCAGGTATCAAGTCCTGCCTCTCCCTGCAGGTGCTTGTCTCTTTCCATTATTCATGTCAGTTGTTTACTCTATGACCTCAATTCTTTCATGAGTTCAAGAAAAGCCTTTAATTTGCAGACTATCTAGGATTGTTTTTTTCTGGTAAGACTAGAAGTGACACTCTTTTCAGTTCCCTAGCTCTCTCCACTGGAAGCTCATACCTCTACGTGATATATCACATAACGTAATTAAAAACAAAAATCTTATGATCATCTCAATAGATGCAAAAAGAGCTTTTGACAAAATATAGCATATCTTTATAATAAAAGCCCTCAACAAAATTGGCATAGAAGGGACATTCCTCAAAGTAATAAAAGTCATCTATGATAAACCCACAGCCAACTTATAGTACTGGAAGTCCTAGCCAGAGCAATCAAACAAGGGAAACGACATCCAAATTGGAAAAGAGAAAATCAAACTGTTGTTGTTCACCGATGATATGACTGTATACCTAGAAAACCTTAAAGACTCATCCAAAAAGCTCCTAGATCTGATAAATAAATTCAGCAATGTTTCAGGATACAAAATCAATGTACACAAATCAGTAACTCTGCTATACACCAACAACAACCAAACTGAGAATCAATTTAAGAACACAATGCCTTTTACAGCAGCTGCCAAAGACAAAACAAAACAAAACCAACCAACAACAACAACAAAAAACCCTTAGGAATCTACTTACTCAAGGAGGTAAAAGATCACTACAAGGAAAGTTAAACTTTCCTTGTAAACACTGCTGAAATAAATCATAGATGTCACAAACAAATGGAAACGCATCCCATGCTCATGGATGGGTAGAATCAATATGAAAATGACTACACTGCCAAAAGCAATCTACAGATTAAATATAATTTTCATCAGAATATTACCATCATTCTTCACAGAACTAGAGAAAACAATCCTAAATTCATATGGAACCAAAAAAGAGTCTACATAGCTAAAACAATACTAAGCAAAAAGAACAAAGCTGGAGGCATTACATTACCTGACTTCCAACAAGGCTATAGTTGCCAAAACAGTATGGTACTGGTATAAAAATAGGCACATAGACCAATGCAATGGAATAGATACTCCAGAAACAAAGCCACATACTTACAGCCAACCGATCTTCGGCACGTCATACAAAAACAGGAAGTGGGGAAAAGACACCTTATTCAACAAACGGTGCTGAAATAATTGGCTGCCACATATAGGAGGAAAAAACTGAGTCCTTATCGCTCACCTTAAACAGAAATCAACTCAAGATGGATCAAAGAGTTAAACTCAAGAACTGCAACCATAAAAATTTTAGAAGATAACATTGGAAAAGCTCTTCTAGACATTGGATTAGGCAATGAATTTATGATCGAGAATCCAAATGTAAATGTAACAGAACAAATATAAATAAATGAGGCGTAATTAAAATAAAAAGCTTCTACACAGCAAGAGATAATCAACAGAGTAAACAAGCAACCCAGAGAGTAGGACAAAATCTTCACAAACTATGTATCCAACAAAAGATAATATCCAGAATCTACCAGGAACTCAAACAAATCAGCAAAAGTAAAAACAAATAATCCCATCAAAAAGTGGGCAAAGGACCTGAATAGACAATTCCAAAAGAGGGTATACAAACAGCCAACAAACATATAAAAAAAGCTCAACATCACTAATTATCAGGGAAATGCAAATTAAAACAACAATGAGATACCCCTGCAAGAATGGCCATAATTAAAAAATCAAAAAATAATAAGTGTTGACATGGATGTGGTGAAAATGGAACACTTTTATGCAGCTGGTAAGAATGTAAAACAGCACAAGCACTATGGAAAAAACTATGGAGATTCCTTAAGGAACTAAAAGTAGAACTACCATTTGATTCAGCAATCCCACTACTGGGTGTCTACCCAAAGGAAAATAAGTCATACGAAAAATACACATGCATAGGCATGTTTATAGTAGCACAATTCACTATTGCAAAAACGTAGAACCAACCTAAATGTCCATCAGCCAATAAGTGGATAAAGAAAATGTGGTATATTTAAATCATGGGGCCAGGCACAGTGGCTCATGCATGTAATCCCAGCACTTTGGGAGGCTGAGGCCGGGGTATCACCTGAGGTCAGGAGTTTGAGACCAGAGTGGCCAACATGGTGAAACGCCATCCCTACACTAAAGACAAAAAAAAAAAGAAAAGAAAAGCCAGGTGTGGTGGTGTGCACCTGGAATCCCAGCTACTCGGGAGGCTGAGTCTGGAGAATCACTCAAACCCAGGACGGGGAGGTTGCAGTGAGCAGAGATGGTGCCATTGTTCTCCAGCTTGGGCCACAGGGCGAGACTCCATCTCAAAACAAACAAACACACACCATGGAATACTACTCAGCCATAAAATGGAATGAAATAATGATCTTTGCAGCAACCTAGATGGAGTTGGAGAACATTATCCTAGGTGAAGTAACTCAGGAATAGAAAATCAAATATCATATGTTCTCACTTGTAAGTGAGAGCTAAGCTATGAGGGCACAAAAGCATAAAAATGATATAATGGACCTTGGGGACTCACAGGGAAAGGTAGGAGTGGGGTGAGGGACAAAACATCTTTTATTTTTTATAAAAATTGGGTACAGTATACACTGCTTAGGTGACAGGTCCACCAAAATCTCAGAAATCACCACTAAAGACCTTATCCACAAAACCAAAAATCACCTGTTCCCCCAAAATTATCGAAATTAAAATTTTAAAAAATGAAGAAGGTTGTTTTTCATAGTGAAGACGTTTTGGCACCAAATGGTATTTCTAGTGTGTTACTTTTCTAAGGGTGTAACAAAATGAGTTAATGGTAGATGATGAGTTAAGGGAAACATATTTTCAATTTTATCTGTCATTTTCTAGATTTGCAACATTAGATAATTTGCTATATTCTGCAGATCTCGGTTGCCTCCTCTGTAAAATGGTTGTGATCTCTCATTTTTGTATTGCAGAGGAAGTTTGAAAAACTCTGACATTCTTCATTTCATTTAGTTCTCCATGCTACCCTGTGGTGTAGACAGAACAAAGATCAGAATTCCCAATTTCATTAAATAGAAAAACAAGGTCAAGTGAAATTAGAGATGTGTATCCAGCTCAAAAGTGGCCAGGGGAGAACCAGACCAGTGCGTGCTATACCACAGCTTAGCACTTTCACCTTAAAAAAAAAAAAAAAAAATTACATTTTTAACATAGTGGTAGTTTTATCACAAAGAATTCCAGAACCTCTTTTAACTTCTAATAAGGACTCCTTAAGGAAGAGATGGTCTAAACTCTTTAGTTCTACTATCCAAGAAGCTCGAGTTAAAAATTGTTGCAGAATACAGTGATTTAAGCTATACCATAGCTTTAGTGTGAGTCACTATTTCCAACATCCATGCTCACTTTTCCAAAATTTATAACCCAATGGACCATTTCTTCATTGTAGTTATAACTAGAGACAAATTAGTTTCTAACTCAATTTGTATTTCATGGAAAAAATTGCCTACAGATGATTTTCAATTATAAAAATAGGAAACAAAATTTCCATGATGATTTGGAGTCAAATTAAGGTAATTTACTGTGCTAATGAAATAAGAAAAAAAAAAAACTTCTCATACTGAGAGACGCAAACACTCTTTTAGTTTATATTACACTAAACACTACAATGAGGTGAGTAAGATGCAAGGACTCAATGCCAGATGGGATGGTTAAGAGCCCTTCCTGTACTTTCAGAGAACGACACTCGTTTCTGCTCTGGAAAGCTATGATTAGCCAGACACGCAGCTGAGGAACGTGGAACCTCACGCCTCAGCGTCTCTATTTCTACGTGCTTTTCTGTGAGGTTACACGGGGAAGGTAATGAACGCCATGCGACTTTAGAAAACCTTAAAGGCCCTGTCACCTAAATAATTGCTCTGGGTAGCATTCTAGGCTAGTGCAATAGGTTCTAGGTAGGCACAGCCTTCCTTTTAAGAGCACATTAACAGGCGTTGCGTCTACGTACATTCAAATGTCACTTTAGCACAATCATTATTTTAATATCTCCAATACATTTTATGTGTGTCTCAAGCAAATAACAACAAAAGCAACAGCAAACTTGTGCCTGAATGTTTTTTTAAAAACAGAAATTTCTTCATGTTTAATAGCGTAACTTGGTTTTAGAAATTTAAATACAGATAAATAAATACAGATAAACAAAAACATGAACTCTCCTGCTCAGATGTAATTGACCATTTTCAGTTTTGTTTGAATCTTTTACTGGGCCTGAGTATCATATCTTATAACACTGTATTAGTATAGATCCTTCAGATATGTAGAACCATTTATCAAGAATATTTTAAAGGATCAACCTACTATTTGACAGTCATGGTAGTAGTGAATGGGAATTAAAAGAAAAAAAGAAGTAAACAAAGGAAGAGAAGAGGAAAGGGAAAAAGAAAGGAAAGGAAAGGAAATACAAGAAAAGAGATCAAATAAATAAATAAGTGAGTGAAAGTCTGGGAGTTGGCAAATGCATATTCAGACTGATAAAACCCCACCCCTGATAATCAGCAGGAAGAAATGGAGTAGAGTGGGCAGGTGAAGAAGCAGGATAAACCTGCCCTTGCTCTTTCAAGAATCTTTCCTAGAAATCTTCCCACCATGCCCTTACACTTGACAGAGGTTAGCTCCAGACCAAACCTTGAAATCTTCCATCCATTTGGAGTGTATAAAGTGTAATGTTATATACGGTGTAATATTAACATAAATAAATAAATGTGCAAAGGTTAGCTGTTTCCCCATGCCACTGTGACACACTTTGCCTTTTTGTGTGAGCACTTTCACCGGCTGCATGCCAGCAGCCAGGGTGACACCAACACCCTTGTCCCACCTGGGCTCCTGGACTGCCCTCTGGTAAGTTCTCCCTGTGTCCGCTCTGGCATTTCCCTGCCCGTGATTCCCACACCCAAATTAGCGCAATCCTCTAAAAGAAAATTGGATGCTAATTCCTGTGAGAACTACACTATTCTACACTTCACACTGCGAGAGAAAAAATATCCTCCTACCCTCTGGCTTAGGAGACCCTACCTGATGAGGGCACTGGTTGGAATTCTTTCCTGGGGCCACACTGGCTTCCTCGTCATATACCCATGAGCACACCCAGCGCTGGCTCATGTCCACATGCTCTGCTTCCCACCATTCTCACCCCTTGGCCTAGAACCCAAACCTTTCATCCAGAAGTGCCGGCTATTTTAAGGAACATTTTTTTAGGTTTTTTTTTTTTTTTCATGTAGGCCTCATATATATGAAATTTTACCTATTTTACACTTCTCTGCTACTCTGAAAAGAATAATTTCCTTACCTAATTTTATATGTTTATGACCTCTACTTTAAAAAGTTATTTATCTTTGTATATTTATTTTTAACTAACCACATTTTACTGCATTCAATTATTAGTTGTAGTAGTTTTCTAATTTTTCTCCACAGTTTTCCAGAGAACCATGATGTTCCTTCGTGTCTGTTTTAGATAGTCTCTCTCCTACAACTGCAGTCGTCTGTGCCATGTCCACAATGTGTCAGCCTTCACCAGATCTGTAGCCATTCTTGACTGATCATTCTAGGAACTGCCTAAGCATTGGTGAAAATATTTTTATTCACTCAAGTAGGTTATCAGGGACAGTAGCTTTTTACAAAATGTACGTCATGGGCAGTTAAAAGGTGTTTCCTGAGAAAAGAATGCAATGGTAAAACAAATTCCAGAAATGCTAGGTGAAACAGCCTTAAATTGTTATTTTTCAAAATTACAGTAATTTCAAAATTACTACATCTGCAAGTAGTAATAACCTTATTTCCTCTCCTTTTGGAGTATAGTTCATTTAGTTATTGCTGTAGTGTTTTATTTCATTTCTGATGTTGAAAATAGTACTGATGGGAGATTCCTTCTGCTGTCTCACTTGCAATATGAATGCATCGGATGCTGCATGGTTGCTTTAGACAGCGACCAAATTGCACTGCAGAAGGAGCACTCTATTCCTAATTGTCTAGGTTATTGTCTAAAATAGCCTCTGATTCAAGATAGTGAAGCCTTGAATTCCAGGAGCAGTGTTTTATGTGAAGCCAAAAGTGTTTATTGTTTGCTTGTTTTGTTTTGTTTTGTTTTTGAGACAGAGTCTAGCTCTGTTGCCAGGCTGGAGTGCAGTGGTACGATCTTGGCTCACTGCAACCTCCGCCTCATAGGTTCAAGTGATTCTCCTGCCTCAGCCTCCTGAGTAGCTGGGATTACAGGCATGCGCCACCATGCCCAGCTAATTTTTGTATTTTTAGTAGAGACGGGTTTTTACCATGTTGGCCAGGATGGTCTCAATGTCCTTGCTTCCCTTGTGATCCACTCACCTTGGCCTCCCAAAATACTGGGATTAGAGCCCAGTGAGCCACCGCACCCAGCCATGAAGCCAAAAGTTTTAAGTACTGATGTTCCTTCCTGTCTGTTTTAGATAGTCTCTCTCCTACAACTGCAATCGTCTGTGCCATGTCCACAGTGTGTCAGCCTTCACCAGATCTGTAGCCATTCTTGACTGATCATTCTAGGAACTGCCTAAGCATTGGTGAAAATATTTTTATTCACTCAAGTAGGTTATCAGGGACAGTAGCTTTTTACAAAATGTACGTCATGGGCAGTTAAAAGGTGTTTCCTGAGAAAAGAATGCAATGGTAAAACAAATTCCAGAAATGCTAGGTGAAACAGCCTTAAATTGTTATTTTTCAAAATTACAGAAATCCTTAGAGCTTTCCATTGTCGATGTTCACTGTGAGTCATCAAAAAGGAAATGGTATATGTGCCTCCTTCCCACACACCATGAGACAAAGGGTCAGCTTTTTTTTTTTCTTTTTTTTTTTTTTACACAGGGTTTTACTCTGTCACCCAGGCTGGAGTGCAGGGAAATGATCATGGCTTACTGCATCTTCTACCTCCCACACTCTGGTGCTCCTCCCACTTCAGCCTCCCAAGTAGCTGGAACTACAGGTGAATTCTACCACAATCAGCCAATTTTTTGTATGTTTTGTAGAGATAGGATCTTGCTATACTGCCCAGGCTGGTCTCAGAGCCCACAACCAGCTAATTTTGTGCATGTTTTGTAGAGATGGGGTCTTGCTATATTGTCCAGGCTGGTCTCAAAGTTCTGGGCTCAAGCAATACCCCCTTCTCTACTTCCAAAAGTGCTGGGACTACAGGCATGAGCCACTGTACCCACCAAAGGGCATCTTACCTACATTCACTGCCAACATCTGATGTGGAGAAACTGACTTTGAAACTTTAATAAAATGTAGGAAAAGGGGAAGATGACTTATACTTATGAATCTAGAGTTTGCAAAGCACGGCCCTGAAATATTTCCCATAAATTGTCTCATTTCATCATCAAACGGTCCTGAAAGGTCAGCAGGCTGATCCCAGTTTGCTGACACCCAGAGATTAAGCAACGGGGATGCCATTACAAAACTCAAGGACGGGGGCTTGTGCATCAGCCAATGCTCTTCCTGGCTCCCGCATACCCTGTGGGTTAAGCTTACAGTATGGCAAGTGTTTATTTGCATCCTCTTTCTTGGTTAGCCTAACAGTTCTCCAGGGGAAGGGAATTTTGTTTTAAGTTTCTTTTCATCCTCAACAGCAGACGCAATGCCTAATCCAGAGCAGGCACTTGGCACCCATTGTTCATATAACTAAATACACATTTGAATTCATTGATGACTTGCCTGTATCACCTACCTTGGAGCTCTGCCATTGCCTGATTTTATTTCTTCAACAATGTCATTAAAAATGCTTTTACCCACTTGCCACTCTATGCCTTTTATAAAACAGAGGAGTTTTGCTGTGGCTATGCTATTGCAAGTGTTCACAGCATACAACTAGTTACTCTCTGTGTCCTACAAGAGACTGGTCTTGAGTGAATGTGGTCATGTCTCAGAACCAAAGAGCTGCCGTATCAAGAAAGCATCTAATTTGTGTGCATCCAGGAGATTTGCTCTCTGCAAAGCAATGGCTCATACTCTTGTGTGATGCTTGTCATAACAAGACACTTTCTGTTTCTAGGATCCTCTTCCTATATGTACCTACTGCTTGTTAATGAAGTATCCCCAAACTTAATACCTACAGCAACAATAGCCATATCTCACAGTTCTATGGATTGATTAGGCTCAGCCCAGCAGATCTGGCTTGGGATCCAGCTATTGTCACGTATTGCTGATGGTGCAGTACTGAAAGGCTTGACTTGGGACAGCTCTGAGCGCTCATCTCATGCTGGGTGGTTGGTGCTGGATGTCCTGTTAGCCGGGAGGATTTACTATCTTGGTTTGCCTGAGCCATCCCAGTTTTATCACTGAAAGTTTCACATCCCAAGTCTTTACACTTCCCTCCCTGAGAAAAGTCCTGTTTTCAATAAATAATGCAGAAAATAGGGGTTACAGTACAACACCCTCGTAGGAGAAGCTCCCAAAATAGGGGTTGAAAGCAATGCTAATTTTAGTGTCAATTCAATGGCATAGATTATCTGCCTTCAATAGTTTTTTTCCCACTGTTTTTTTTTTCTACTTGCTGCTGAAGTTGGCAACCATGATTCGTGGCCTCCAACAATGGACTTCCCATTGTTGCATCACTCCTGTGATGGGACTTAAGTCTGTAGTTTAAGTGTGTTGCCATCCTCAACAGCCCATCTTTGCTTTTGTGTTGTGGCTTCTATGGACATAGCACTGGTTTACTTTTTGCAATGTAAACATTGACTGTTTTTTAAGGGTTCAGGTGATGAAAAGAAGAATGATTATAATAACAATGCTAAAATGACCCAGATACTAGCAAAAAAGCAGGCTATATGACTGTGTTCATTTAAGAGTGGAAAGAATGACATACAAACTGGATTAAGGAAGTGACCAAAACAGAGCATCTTCCCCAATATGCAGTAAAGAATCGGGGTTAGACATGGCAAAGGAGGGATATGAAAGTATGTGTGAAGACTGAACCTCACAAATACCGGAGGAGATAAGCAAATTATTCTAAATCAATCCAAAGTTCATTTTTTTGTCTCCCTGCCAAACACTAATGTCAAAAACAGTGGCCGTTGAAATAGTTGTGCATGGCACACAAACAAACACGCATCACTGGATCATTCCCTTGATTGCTCCATGAAACTGAGTCCACCTGTATATCCTGATTCTGAGGATGCTAATAATACCCTGATTATCAATCCCACTATAAAGAAAGATAAAGGACAAATGCCAAACTCTAGGAAACTTGAGCAGCACACCCCACCCAGAGACAAAGGTGGATGTCCTTGGTTCATTAAAATCTCTTACAAAATTATGTGTGATGGACATTACCATAGGAAAAACAGATACTGCAGACTACTGGGACATGGGGAGAGGGGCACCTGGGTTGGAAAACAACCTATTGGGTACTCTGCTCACTACCTAAGTGATTGGATCTGTATCCCAAACCTTAAGCATCATGCAATATAACCATGTACTTAATAACAAACTTGCACATATACCCCCATATCTAAAATAAAAGTTGAAAATTATTTTTTAAATTATGTAAGAAAGATCAACACATAAAAAGGAAAACGGGAGAAAATGCATAAACTAGCCATTTACAAATGCAGGCATGGAAGTAGACAATAAAGAAAAACTGCCAAACTTTACTTAAATTCAAAGCAACAGCCTTGAGTATTCCACATATCCTGTGTACATGTCAACACCAGGCATCACCACAGCCAGAGAAACACCCTGAATGAGAAGAGAAATGGTTATTCTAGACAGAGAAACAATATTGTGGATCTTATCAACATGTAGTTGTTTGCCAATCCAATATACTCTCCTTACATGGGTCTCATCCTGTGGAAGGCTCCAGGCACCAAATACATTGCTAAGTATTGTTCATATATCCACTAAATTTAGTATTTTTAGTCCCACACTAGGCATATACAGGCAGTATTATTGTGTCAATTTTTTTTGAATGAGGAAACCAGATTTTTAAAAGGGAAAATGGAATATGGGGGTACATGTGCAAGTTTGTTATTACTGCCACAGAGGAAGGCACTGGGGTTGCCCCAGACATCATGACCTAGAGCCATGAGGTTCTGCCTGCCTCTGAGTCTGAAGCCATGTGAGAAAATCAGGATGGGATGATGAGAATCTTACAACATCAGTTATCCCCAGGACTTTAAATCTAGGCATCAAGGCTCATGGCAACATAAGGCATGTCAAATGAAGCATGAAGTCCAATTTAATCAAAGTTCTAAGCCCTAACTTGCTCATTCATAAATGGATTAATCCCTACTGATAGAGTTATTTTTAGGAGTAACTAAGGTAACATCTGCAGAATACTCGGAAGTCATTTGGAAAGGTCATAAGATCAGGAGTAGGAACACTGGTCTTGAAGACCAGTTCTGCCTCTACAGCAAGACACTAATCTCCCTACTTGACTGTTTACTTCTGTGTAAAATGAAGAGATTACATGAGATCTCTCACCCTGACGTTGTCTTAGTGACCCAATAATTCCAGTGTAGTCTGAGAGCTGGAGTGAGCAGAGGCATCCTGCTTCTGTACCAAACTGTACATTGCAGCTCCACAGATGGACCGAGTAACACAACGGAAACTATGACAAGGGCTTGAAGGTGCCAAGAGAAATACAGCACGCAGCATATAAGCCAGATGTGTATTGTCTAGACGACTTAAGATCATGACCGAAATCCACTTCCACAAATCGAATTATCTTCTGCGCTCCATCCTACATTTCCAGCCACAGAGAGAATCACTTAGAAAATGTCAACATTTTCCTTCCCCAAGATCTGATCCCATTCATGACACTGGAAAGTCCAACTTTGCCTCAAACACAGTTGCTAAAATTAAAAAGTCAACCTCGACTGTGCACGCTCTCATAGGAGGAAGGAGTGGCATTCTTAGAAGAGGCGAGAGGGAAAAAATTGTTCATCTGTGCCTCTTCAGGAACAGTGGGAAGCAGGAGCTGTGTGAAGGAACTCGACGTGTCCTAAATATGGACTTCAGAGGATTCTTTAGTGTTGAATCAAATACAAATGTGATAGCTTTGGGATATTTTGACATTTCTGTCAGGCTTTTTGATGTCTGAGAACTATCCTTACAATGTGAAGTGTGGGATTCAAGAATTTAGGTTTGTTGAGGATTAAGAAAGTTTGGGGGCAACTGGTCTGGAGCAGAGATTCTAGTACTAACATCTCCTAGCTGTGTAAACTTCACCAACTTCATTCCTGCCTTGAGCTTTCACTCTCACAGGTTAGATGGTGAAAATATTTATAACATAGATACCAAAATAGTTATATTTTATCATATAGATTTTTTTTTCTCAGCTAAAGTTCCTATCAACCCTGCTTGCTAGTAATGATTGTCTGCATCTTCCAGGAGAAAGAACTTGGGCCCAGAGACAGGAAAGATACATGGTAATAACGAGATTGCCAAATGACAATGGTTTGCATATGTGCTTTGTGAGCTTTCCTGGGTTGTAGATCACATTCAGCACCCAGTCTCTGTGTTCCTGAATGAAGTGAAAGAGAAGACACATAAAGTATAGCTTTCCTTGTTGACTTACTCTGAGAATTTGCCTAGGCTACAATATTCAGTAACAATTATATTTGGCTTTAAGACACAGAAAATCCAAATAATTACTTTCAGAGATTAATTTTTTCCTCATATAAACAAAGTCTGGAGATAGCAAGTCCAGGGCAAGCGCTAGTGTGCCAGCTCCACAATTTCATCGACACACTGGCACCTTCTGTCCTTAGAATGTGGCTTTTATCTTCTAATCTGCCTCATAATACAAGACGGCTACTGGAGCTTCAACCATTTCGCGACATTCCAGATAGGAAGAAGAGATTAAGGGCAAAATATTACATGTCCCAGCTAGGTCAGACCCTTTGAGAAAAGTTCCTGAAAGTCTCAACTAATGACATCCCTTACACTCAGCTGGAAAAAAGTGAGAAAATGCTGCTTTTTAGTTGAGACATTGCTACCTGAAATAAATGGGGGACTATGTTCATTGAGAAGAAAAGGAAAAATAGAAATTATGGAGCAGCAAATGGTCTCGGCTATGATTATCAGCCATCATCTCAAACTCCATTTATCAGAAATGATAGAATGTATCTCATAAGTTCAAGAAGTCTTCCCAAATTCATGCTGATATCCTGTTGATCACTGAGCCACATTACAGTAATTGATCTGCCACATGTAGAGCAAATTGTGAAATGCAGATGAAAGACAATTGAACTGGATCACCTAAAGAATGGGTTACTAGGCCCTCCTCTGCTATTGGGTAGCAGCGTACCAGAAGAGACTGTCATCTCTCTGCCTGGACCCATCTTCCTTGTCTGTGAAAGGAAACAATTTGACTAGTCCATGAATGGCCAGTATTAATTGCATGTTGTGCAAGAATCACAGTTGTTTCCAGCATCTTTTATTGCTGAGCTCACAGTCAGAATCATTTTCAACACAGGGTTCCAGACATCCACTGATAAATTCTAGCATCAAAAGAGTTTAGAGCTGTTGATCATTTATCACATGTTAAGCAGTGTTCTTAGGAGTTTACACAGATTGACATTCAATTTTTAATAGGTAGGCAATTATTACTCCAACATAAAAATGAGAAAATTGAGCAGAGAAGAATAAAATATCACACCAAAACCACACAGACAGAAAGTACCACAGCTGGAGTTCCACCTAGGTACTTTGGTCCCAGAGCCTGGCTTGGATCCACAGAGATTTAGTCTCTGCATCCCACACTTGGACTGCATGGCCCTCTATAGATCTCTTAAGGGTAAAGCTTTCTCATTGGCATAAATATCCTCTTATGCCTGCTTCAGGAGGTTAGCTAGACTCTGGCCCTCAAAGCATCTCATAAACTCTTCAGGATATGCAGGAGGCTCCACGTGATACAGCCATGTATGGTGTAGTGCCTCAGGGTTCAGGGTTCAAATAGCTCTAGGAATCAATACAGGAACAAGACAGCCTCTTATGCAATCGACACAACTCAGGAAATTCTCATTATGCATGCAGAATGTCTATTGACAATTTTGTGACATACAACAATAATTTACCTCTCTGAGTCTCACTTTCCAATTATAAAATGGAATTTCTAACAATATCTAGTCCTTGAGCATGTTGCAAAGATCATAGAACATTGTATGGGAAAACGTGTTGTGAAGGAGAAAGGCCTTATAAATGGAGGCAGCATGTTGTAGGGTAATTAAGAGGGCCTTTACGCTAAAATGAAGTCAGCTTTGATTCCTGGGTCTGCCAAAACAAAAGGCATGAGTTTGAAAATAATAACATCTCTTGATCTCCACTCATAAAAAGTGAGAATAAGAACTCTATTCTCTGCATTTGGATCCGTTTGAATCTCTTGGGTGCCCAGTGGAGCTGATCTGCCGCCATCCAACTTTAAATTACATTTTTCAAACAATTCAAGACAAAAGCCACTTAGCAAGAAAGAGTCAAGGAATCTACCCCTGGCGGCTCAACCCCTAAGCTGCTGAACCACTGTATGCCTATGCCTCTAGCCAGAGAAACAGCCTGGCAGCCCTGCTCCCAATGAACCAGTCCCCAAGCTTGCTGATCCACCACATGCAAGCATGTGCCCCTGGCCTGAAGACCAGCCTGACAAGCTTACCCCAAGCTAAGCTACTACACCACCTCCACAAACTCCTATAGCCTAGGTCACTAAGGTGCTTGCAAATATTGCTAACATGGATTATAGCTGACAAAACTAAACTATACTACTGGGTCCACCCAGAACAAAAGCCAACACACCCTATCCAATAACACCCTAGATCCCATCTACAGGAGTACGTCTTTCCCTACAAAAGCTATTCTATAAAATTGGGGGAATAAAACTATTCCCCCAGATGCACAGATATCAATGTAGGAATATAAGAAACATGAAAATGCAAGGAAACATGACACCTCCAAAGGAATACGGTAATTCTACAGTAGCAGTCCCAAGGAAAAGGAAATTTACAAATTACCCAAAAAGAAATTTAAAATAATGCTCTTAACGAAACTCAAAAATATATTAGATAATACAGATAAGCAATTCAACAGAATCAGAAAAATAATTTATGATTTAAATTAAAAAATTCAACAAAGAGATAGATATCATAAGGATACAAAATCAACACAAATTAATCAGTAGCATTTCTAAACACCAACAGCAAACTAACCAAAACATAAATTAAGAAAGCAATCCTGTTTGCAATAGCTACCAAAAAAATCCTAGAAATATATTTATCCCAGGAGATGAAAAACCTCTAAAAGAAAAACTATAAAACACTGATAAAAAACTGAAGAGGACACCAAAAATGCAAAAACATCCCATGTTCCTTGATTGGAAGAATTAATATTGTGAAAAAAATGACCATACCACTAAAAGAAATATATGGAGTCAATGTAATCTCTATCAAAATACCAGTAATATTATCCACAAAAATAGAAAAAATAAGCTAAAATTTGTATAGAATCACATAAGACCCTGAGTAGCCAAAGGATTCCTAAGCAAAAAAAAAAAAAAAAGAACAAAGCTCTAGGCACCACACCACCTGACTTCAGAATATACTACAAAGCTCTAATAACCAAAACAGCATGACACTGATGTAAAAAAAGACAGACAAATGGAACAAACTAGAGAACCCAGAAAAAAATCATGCACTTACAGCCAACTGATTTTCAACAAAGGTGCCAAAACATTTATTGGAGAAAAGTTAACCTCTTCAATAAATGGTACTGGAAAGTTGGATATCTGTATGCAGAAGAATAGAACCAGGCTGCTGTCTCTCAACATATATAAAAATTAACTCAAAATGGATTAGACAATTGAATGTAAGACATGGAACTATGAAACAAGTGGAAGAAAACATAGGAGAAATGCTTCAGGACATTAATCTAGGCAAAAAATGTATAGATAAGACCTCAAAAGCACAGGCAACAAACATAAAAATAGACAAGTGAGATTACATCATACTAAAAAGCTTCAACACAGCAAAGAGAATAATCAAGAGTGAAAACAAAACCTGCAGAATGGGAGAAAATATTTTCAAAGTATTCATCTGACAGGGGAATAATATTTAGAAATACAAGAAACTCAAACACCTCAACAACAACAAAAACAATTAAATTTTAAAAATGGAAAAACGGCCAGAATAGACATTTCTCAAAGAAAGACATACAAATGACCAGCACATATATGAAAAAATACTCAGCACACCTAATCACCTGGGAATTGTAAATTGAAACCATAATGAAATATCATCTCAACCCAGTTACAATGGCTATCATAAAAAAACAAAAAATTACAAATACTAATGAGGATATAAAGAAAGGAGAACTCTTATACACTGTTGATAGGGATATAATTAGTACAGGCATTATGAAAAACAGTATAGAGGGTCCTCAAAAGATTAAAAATAGAACTACCATATCTGTCAGCAATTCTACTACTGCGTGTATATATTTGAAAGCAAGAAACTCAGTATGTCAAAGAGATAGTGGCACTCCCGTGTTCATTGCAGCTTTATTCACAGTAGCCAAGATATGGAATCTACCTAAGTGTGTATCAACAATGAATTGATGAAGAAAATGTAGTATAAACAATGAAATACTATTTGCCCATAAAACGAATGAAATTGTGTCATTCATGGCAACATACATGAGTCTGGAGAATATTATGTTAAGTGAAACAAGCTAGGCAGAGAAAGATTAATACCACACATTTTCACTCATTTGCAGAAGCTACAAAAGTTGTCCTTGTAGAAGTAGAGAGTAGAATAGTGGTTAGCAGAAGCTCAGGGACAGAGTAAGAGAGTATAGGCAGACGTTTGTTAACAGATCAAAAAGTACACTAGATCAGAGGAATAAGAGATAAGAGGACTAAGTTCTAGTGTTTCATAGCAGTGTACAGTTGACCCTTGAAGAACACAGTTTTGAACTACACAGGTCCACTGACATGTGGATTTTCTTTTGCCTCTACCTTCCCTGAGACAGCAAGACCAACCCCTCCTCTTCATTCTCCTCCTCAGCCTACTCAGTGTGAAGATAAGATAAAAACCTTTGTGATGATCCACTTCCACTTAATAAGTAGTAAATATGTTTTCTCTTCCTCATGATTTTTAATACCTTTTTTTCCCTCTAGCTTACTTCCTT
>NW_012115744.1:2319639-2321286 GCF_000951035.1 Colobus angolensis palliatus | reverse complement strand
GAAGATATTGGAGAGAACAAAAATAAGAGAGAGAAAGAAAAAACAAAGAAAATCCAAGAGGTGGGGAGGATATATAAGTTTAAGATGAGCTTAATCAGAAATCCAGGAAAGAGGAAAGATGGACTGAGTGAAGGCAATAATGATTGAATAGATAATGACAGTGCTGTAGAATTCTCAAGAATTCAAGTAGCCCATCAAGTCCCAAATAAAGACAGGATATATTTTTCCCTAGGAAATATTTTCACTTCTTCACCTCCGTAAAAGGCAACAGAGGTGAAGAAGTGAAAATATAAAAAAAAAAAGACAAAATCTAAAAAGCATCCACAGAAAATTTAATTCAGACCAATGAAATGAAGTAGCCCAGAAATAAGACTACACATGTACAACTATCTGATCTTTGACAAATCTGACTAAAACAAGCAATGGGGAAAGGATTCCCCATTCAATAAATGGTGCTGGGATAACTGGCTAGCCATGGGCAGAAGATTGAAACTGGACCCCTTCCTTACACTATATATAAAAATTAACTCATGATGGGTTAAAGACTTCAATGTAAAACCCAAAGCCATAAAAACCCTGGACTAGGTAATACCATTCAGGACATAGGCACAGGCAAAGATTTCATTATGAAGATGCCAAAAACAATTGCAACAAAAGCAAAAATTGACAAATGGGATCTAATTAAAATAAAGAGCTTCTGCACAGCAAAAGAAACTATCAGTAGAGTAAATAGACAACCTACAAAAAGGGAGAAAATTTTTGCAAACTATGCATCCAACAAAGGTCTAATATCCATCATCTTTGAGGAACTTTAACAAATTTACAAGAAAAAAGCAAAAAACTCCAGGAAAAAGTGGGCAAAGGACATGAACATACACTTTTCAAAAGAAAGACGTACATGCAGCCAACAATCATATAAAAAAAGCTCAACATTACTGATCATTAGAGAAATGCAAATCAAAACCACAATGAGATACCATCTCACACCACTCAGAATGGCGATTATTAAAAATTCAAACAATAACAGATGCTAGCAAGGTTGTGAAGAAAAAGGAATGCCTATACATTCTTGGTGGGAGTGTAAGTTAGTTCAACCATTGTGGAAGACAATGTGGTGATTACTCAAAGACTTAAAGACAGAAATACCATTAGACACAGCAATTCCATTACTGGATGTATACCCAAGGGAATATGAATCATTCTATTATAAAGACACATGCATGCATATGTTCGTTGTAACACTATTCACAACAGCAAATACATAGAATCAACCCAAATGTCCATGAATGATAGACTGGATAAAGAAAATATGGTCCATGTACACTGTGGAATACTATGTAGCCATCAAAAAGAATGAGATCATGTCTTTTGCAGGTATGTACATGGAGCTGGAGGCCATTATCCTTAGCAAACTAACACAGGAAAAGAAAACCAAATGCCACATGTTCGCATCTATAAGTGAGAGCTAAATGATGAGAACACACTGACACATAGAGGGGAACAACACACACTGGGGTCTTTCAATGGGTGGAGGAGGTTGGGAAGAGGGACAGAATCAGGAAAAACAACTAATGGGTACTAGGCTTAATACCAGGGTGATGAAATAATCTATACAGCAAACCCCTTGACACAAGTTTAAGTATGTAA
>NW_012115744.1:2305742-2315399 GCF_000951035.1 Colobus angolensis palliatus | reverse complement strand
TTCATATGTTTATTGTCCATTTGTCTATCTTCTTTTGAGAATTGCCCATTCATGTCCTTACTTAGCCCACTTTTTGATGGGATTGTTGTTTTTTTCTTGCTAATTTGTTTGAGTTCATTGTAGATTCCGGATATTAGTCCTTTTCCAAATGTATAGATTGTGAAGATTTTCTCCCACTTTTCTCCCACTCTATGGGATGTCTGTTTACCCTGCTAATCATTCATTTTGCCATGCAAAAACTCTTTAATTAAGTCCCAGTTATTTATCTTTGTTTTTATTGCATATGGTTTGGGGTTCTTGGTCATGAAATTCTTACCTAAGTCAATGTCTAGAAGAGTTTTTACAATGTTATCTTCTAGAATTTTTATAGTTTCAAGTCTTAGATTTGAGTCCTTGATCCATCTTAAGTTGATTTTTGTATAAGGTGAGAGATGAGGATCCAGTTTCATTCTCCTATATGTGGCTACCCAATTATCCCAGCACCATTTGCTAAAAATGGTGTCCTTTTCCCACTTTATGTTTTTCTTTGCTTTGTTGAAGATCAGTTTGATGTAATTATTTGGGTTTATAAAGGGCAACGAAATGGACATAACCAAAGAAAGAAAAGTACAGACCAATATTCCTGATGGACACAGATGCAAAAATACTTAACAAAATACTAGCTAACTGAATCCAAAAACATAAAGGAAAAAAGATGATTCCACATGGTCAAGTGGGTTTCATACCAGGGAAGCAGTTACGGTTTAACATATGCAAGTCAGTAAATGTGATACACCACATAAACAAAATTAAAAACAAAAATCACATGATCATTTCGATAGATGCAGAAAAAGCATTCTACAAAATTCAGCATCCCTTTATGATGAAAAGTCGCAGCAAAATCAGCATACAGGGGACATACCTCAATGTAATAAAAGAAAATTTGAATTATCATTAAAGGAAGGAGAGCTGGCTTGAGCAGACTTTAGAAGAAAGAGTAACCACTGGAGCATCTCCACAGTGCTGATGGAAAATGACTGCCAAGCCATCTCCCAAGAATGAGGGCAAATAGTCTTTTAGACAAACAAATATTGAGAAGGTTTGCCTTGCAGACTCTCATTAAAGAAAATTTTAAAGGATGGACCTAAGGCAGAGCAAAATAACCCTAAATGGGAGGCTTGGGGCACAAGAGAAAGTAAGGAACAAATAAAGTAGCCAACATATGAAACAATCCAGGTGAATTTGAACCTGTATGAGGCAATAGTAACAGTACTAGTTTGTGTGAGGTTAAAAATATGGTAACATTTAAATTTGTGCAAATGATAACAACGGCAAAGAAGTGACTAGAAAGAGTTCAGAAGTTCAGATACTGTAAGGCCCTTGCATTATCTAGATACTTAAGGATAAAGATATTAAACACCCTTAGACTTTGTCAGGGTAACTTTGCATTTTATGTATTTTATGGTACACAAAGAATAGAATCAGAGTATACAACTTTCAAATAAATAGAAGATGAAAAAATAAAATGTAGAAAACACTTTATAACAAAACCCAATAGCACTTGAATATTAACAAACAAAATTCAGCAATATTAAAAATAATCACAACAAAGACAACAATAACCCATGGTTACATTGGGTCTACCAAATGAACTGCTGAGTGGGCAAGTGCCCAGATTAGCAGATTAGAAATTGAATAATCATAGGATCACTTTTCAGCAGAAGCTGAAAGATCATCTGATACATTTCAACCTCCATTCACAATATTTTTAAAAATCCCTGGAAAGGAAATCACTTAGCCAGATAAATGTACCTATAAATATAATTCTGCAAAGTTAAGTCACAAAGTTACAACCCTAAAAGCTTTTTCTTTGAGACTAGGAACAAGAATGGCCAACATCCAATAGCTTCAAACATTGCATGTGGAGGGATGGGGAATGTCACATACAGTAAAGTGAAACAAGAAAGAGACATGAAAAGGGTGAGTATTGGAAAGCAAAAGAAGAGAGCTCTCACGATTTGGAAACAATAGAATTATTTAAAAAGAAGACTCCAAAAACTCCATAAACGCCATACATGGAAATTCCAACTATTTTAAAGTGACAATATACAAAGTAAAAAGTTAAAGCTTTTAGAAAATGAAGTTGTAGATACATCTTTATAGCATAGCTATAGAGGAGGCTTTTAAAACACACAAAAAAAAAAGAATTTAAAAAGAAAATATCACTAAATTTGTGTATTTCAAAATTAAAGAAATGTATTTTTTAAATATCAGAAGTCAAAACATATAGGTAGTTAAAATTCCCAATCAACACATAATGGGTTAGCAACCAAAATTAATGCCATTGTCTTCCAAATCAGAAATAAAGGGATCTTTAAAAAAAGAAAAACTAGAAAATTTTATGAATAATGCATTCAAAATCTTCCAACCTTATGCAACTTTTCATTTGGTACTCCTGAATTATATTCCTTGTAATAAAACTGTAATTGTAAATACAGTGCTTTATTGAGTTCTATGAGTTTTCTAGGGAATTATCTGTCCTGGAAATCACCAAATGTATAGCCTTTTGGTGTGTATGGCCTCTGAGATTTGTGACTGCTGTCTGAAATGGGGGCAGCCTCATGGGACTAAGCCCTTTAACCTGTGAGGTCTGTGCTAACTACTACTGGTTAATGTCAAAGTTGAATTAAATTGAAACACACACCTTGTGTGTTTTAATGGAACAGCAGCCCTAGAACACTAATACAGCCACCATCTTTTGATTAAGACCATAGCACTTCCACTGGGCTTTGTCCTACCAAGTATTTTTTCACCACTTTTCTCCAAATTCAGGCAGCAAGACACTGCCTTTCCTTTACCTCTTTGTCTTCTTGTTGCCTAAGATTGTATCTGTTGCTCTCTTTGTACATACATTTCTTGAGCAAAATTACACCTTCCCATGGACTCACCCCTGATCTGAAAAATTCCAGTCTCCACTTCCAACCCTCCCTGGACATCTCCACTTTGATGTCCAAATATTCTTCAAATTCAAACCCATTAAATCCATCCCACCCCCTGAAAAATATTATCTTCTTCAGTGTTTAAAGAAAGCTTTTAGAAAATGTGGATGAGGAAAATGGGATCGGCCCAGTCCAAGTGCACTACAGTGAGGGGAAAGCCTACTCATGTCAAGGTCTCTTTGATGGTCACCTGTGGACAAAACAGATCAGCACAAGTTTGTCCCTCAAAGGGCAGCCACGGGACCAGTAGCATCAGCCTTCCCCGTAAGCTTGTCAGAAACACAGGCTCCAAGTACCCACCCTGGACCTTCTGAAAGAGTGTCTGCATTGCATGAGGTCCCCATGATCCACGTAGACATTAGAGCAGGAAGAGGCTTGCTCAGGAAGGCAAGGGACACAGGAAACCTCTATGGCCTCTCTGTCTGTAGGGAGATGAGCTGATTGAACCCAGCCAACCCACAGTGCAGGCTCAGCATTAGTAAATTAAACTCACTGCAACTTCTACACCTCAAATGTGCAGGTGAGAAATAGGGCTTTCCTAATACACTCAGACAAGCTCAAACTCTTGGGAATATACTCATGATAAAAGTATCAAAGCATAGCTTAGGCTGGATCTTAGTATACAATGTGCTGTCTACAGAGAGGATCTTCCTTTCCTTTATGTCCCACTCCGTGCACACTCTAGCTGATATTAGAAGACTAGAGATGCAAAACAAATTTAAAAAATGAAGAGTCAACATATTTTTCAGTCAATATTTGTGATGGAAATTTAGACGGAAAATGCTAGGCATGGTAGTTCACTCCTGTAATCTCAACACTGGGAAGCAAAGGTAGGAGGATTGCTTGAAGCCAGGAGTTTGAGACCCGCCTGAACAACAAAATGAGACCTCTTCTCTGCAAAAAACTTTAAGAAATAGTTAACTGAGTTTGGTGGTGCACACCTGTGGTCCCCGCTGCTCAGAAGGCTTAGGCAGGAGGAGTGCTTGAGCCCAAGAAGTTGAGGTTGCGGTGAGCCATGATCACATCACAGCACTCCAGCCTAGGCAACAGAGTGAAGCCTTGTCTCTCTAAAAAAAAAAGAAAAAGAAAAATTTTAAAATTAAACATTCAAATGTAAAGATAGTTTAGCAACTTTCACAGTGAAGCTTACCAAACTGTTGCTGAAACAGTACAGATTTACTATGACTTATCCAGTATTCATGAGCCCAGATTTAGCCAAATAGAAACAAGTTCAAATCACATGTGAGTCATCACATATGGTGTGATATATTGGCTGTGTTATTGCACCTCTTTGTGGCTCAGAGTTTTGAAAATGTAGGAAAAGAGAGAAAACACATATTTGACATTAGAATTTACAGTTTACTCTTAAATTTTCTTCTTGTTTCAAGATCTGTATACTTCTCATTCCACTTTTAATTAAAAAAATTATTAAAATAATTGTAGGTTAAACATGCAGTTGTAAGAAATAATACAGAGAAATCCTACTGCCCAATTTTCCTCAATGCTAATATTTTGCAAAAATGCCATATAATTATAATATTGTATAATATAACCAGAATATTGACATGGATATAATCATCCAATCTTACCCAGATGCCCCATTTTAGTAGGACTCGTGGGTGTGTTCAGTTCCATACAACTTTATCATCCAAGTAGTTTTGTGTATTCACCACCACTGTCAGAAAACTGAACAGTTCCAATACCACAGGGATCTTCCATGTTAATTCCTGTGCCTGGTCCCACAGGCCTATCTCCTGGCAAAATGTAATCTACCATCTATTTTGAATTTTGTCATTTCAAAAATGTAGAAATAAAATTGTAAAATATACAACATTTTCAAATTTTTTTTCATTCAGCATAATTCCCTCAAAATTCACTCAAGTTATTGCATATCTCAACAGTTTGAGCAGTATTCCAAAGCATAGATGTGCAACATTTTGTTTAACAATTTACCTGTTTATGTATATATGGGCTGATTCCAGTACCAAGAAAGAACAGCACACATTTATAATAACGAATAAAGCTGTTATGAACATACCTGTGCATGTTTTTGTGTGAACATAGGTTTCCATTTCTCTAGCATAAATGCCCCAGAGTACATTTGTTGGGTCACAAGCTAATTGCATACTTAGTCTTAAAAGAAACTGGCAAATTGTTTTGTAGAATGCATATATGTGCATTTTCTACCAGCAATGTCTGAGAGATCCAGTTTTCTCACATCCTTGCCAGCATTTGATGTTGTCACTGTACTTATTTAGCCATTCTGATAGGTATGTAGTTGTCCCTCACTGTGGTTTTAATTTACATTTACCTGATGGCTAATAATGTTGTAAATCTATTCATGTGCTTATTTACCATTTCTATATGCTTTTTGGTGAAATGTTTCTTTATGCTTTTTGCCCACTTTCTAATTGGTTTGTTTTTATAGCAGCTGAATTTTACAAGTTCTCTGTATGTTTTATAGACTAATCCATCGTAAGATACGTGGTTTGAAAATATATTCTCCCAGTCTGTAGGTGGTCTTTTCATCCTCTTTACATGAGCTTTCAAAAGCAAAAAGGTTTTATGAGGTCCAATTCATCAATTTTATTTTTTTATTGGATCATGCCTTTGGTGTTAAGTCTAAAAACCTTTCCCTAGCTCCAAATCTCAAAGATTTCTTCCAATATATTTTTTAAAAATGTTATAGTGTTACATTTTACATTAAAATTCATGACTCGTTTTGAGTTGATTTTTATATAAGGTCTGAGACTTAACTGGAGAATAATTTTTACCTATGGAAGTCCAATTCTCAAACATCATTTGTTGTCAAAGCAATGCTTCCTCTATTGAATTGTTTTTGCACCTTTGTTAAAAATCAGTTGATCCAATTTGAGTTCATTTGGGTGAAAGCATAAGGTTTAGGTCTAAGGCCTGGGTTTTTGTCTTATTTTACTTATCAATTTCTGCATCTAGATATCTGTTTGTTCCAGCACTATTTATTGAAAAGACTGTCAGCCCCTGCCCCACCCAATTGAACTGGTTCTGCTCTTTTGTGAAATATCAACTGGCTACCTTTGTCTGGGTCTATTTCTGGACTTTCTAGTCTCTTCCATTGATGTTTTTATCTATTGTTTAGTCAATACCACATTGTCTTGATTACTATAGCTATATAGTAGGAATATCAAGTAGAGTGATTCCTCCCACTTTATTCTTCCCAGGATTTTCCAGAGCTACTCTAAGACTTCTCCTCTTCCACAGATGTTTTACTAAAAGTTTGTCTATGTTTTCAAAAAAAGTCACCTTGATGAGATTTTGACAGAAATTACATTCCGCCTATAAATTGATTTAGATAGAACTGAAATCTTTACTATGCTGGATCTTCTAATCTATTAACACAATGTGCTTCTTCATTTATTTAGGCCTTTTAAAATTTCTTTCATCAGAATTTTATAATTTTCATCATACAGATACTATACATGTTAAGAGCACATATAGTTTTATTTGAAGCAATTAAGAATAGTTTTGTGTTTTCATAGCATTTTTATTTTTAATATACATTAATATAATTAATTTTGGGAGTTTGATATAGTATCCTGTAAACTTGCTGGACTTACTTATTAGTTCTAGGAGTATTTTTGTAGATTTCTTGGGATTTCTATGTGGACAACCATGTTGTCTGCAATAGAGATACTCATATTTCTACCTTTTTCATCCGAATGCCTTTATTTTCACTTTTTACCTTGCTACATAGGCTAGACCTTCTAATAATATTTTGAATAAAAGTGGTGAGAGTGGACATCCTTGCCTTAGTCTGAATTTTAACAAAAAAATATCAATCATTTGTTCATTATAAAGTGTAATGTTAGCTGGAGGTGCTTTGCAGATGTTCTTTATCAAACTGAGAGAATTCTTCTCCTATTTTTGTGAGTTTTTAAAATAATTAATGAGTGTTAAATTTTGCCAAATACTCTGTTCTCCAACAATTGATATGATATTTCTAGCTTAGTGATATGGTGGATCACATCACTTCATTTTCAAATGTTGCACCAGCCTTGCATACCAAGAATAAGTATCACTTACCTATGGTGTATAATACTTGTAAGGCATTGTTAGATTTGAGGTGCTAATATGTTGTTGAAAAGTTTTATGTTAATTAAAAAATAGGTCTTAGTTTCTCTCTCTCTCCCTCTCTCTCTCCCCTTCTTTCTCTCTGTGTGTGTGTGTGTGTGTGTGCGTGCACGCTACCTTGGTTTTACTATTAGAGTGTGATACTGGCCTCATAAAGTGAGTTGGGAAGTACTACTCCATCATCTTCTAACCATCTAGTCTTGGAAACTACTTTTTCCAGAGCTTTTAATGACCAATGTAATTTATTTAATAGGTAAATGTCTAGTCAGAGTTTCTATTTCATTTTGGTTGTGTTTTGTTAGTTTTTGATTCTCAAGGAACTGGTTCATTTAATCAAAGTTGTGGGATTTGTGATATAAGATCATTTGCAGTTTTACTTTATTATCTTATTAATGGCTACAGAATCTGTAGTGCTTTAGCCCATTTCATTCTCAATATTGGTGATTTATTTGTTTTTTTTTTTGCAGTGTTGCTAACAGTATCAATTTTACTGATTGTTTTTGAGAAGCAACTTTTTATTTTATTGATTTTTCTCTGTAGGTTGTAGGTTGTCTTTTCATTCCCTTTACATGAGCTTTCAAAACAAAATAAAAAAGCTTTACTTTCAAAAAAAGTAAAGCTGCCATGTGCCCCAGCAATCACAATTCTGAGTGTATATTCAAAGAAACTGAAATCAGATTTGAAGAGATATCTGCACTCCCATGTTTCCTGTAGCATTAGTCACAATAGCCAAGATATGGCAACAACCTGAATACCCATCAATAGATTTCTGGATAAGAAATTCCACACACAGTGGAATATTACTCAGCTTTAAAAAAAAAAAAAAAAAAAAAAAAAACAACAACATGGATGAAACTGAAGGTCATTATGTTAAGTGAAATAAGTCAGATACAAAAAGACAAGTACTTCATCTCACTTGTATGTGGAATCTAAAAAAGTCAAATAAATAGAAGCAGAGAGTAGAACAGTGGTTACCAGAGATGGAGAGATGGGATAAATGGGGAGATTTTTATATTTTCAATTTCACTGATATCTGCTTTTATCTTTATTCTCTTTCCTCCTCTTACTTTCAGCTTATTTTGCTCTTATTTTTCTAGTTTCTTGAGATAGAAAGTTAAATTATTCCTTTAGGACTGTCATCCATTTCTAGTGTAAGCATTTAAGACTATAAATGTTCTTCTCAGTTTTCACTGCATCCCACATACTTTGATATGTAGTATTTTTGCTTTCATTTATTAATATGAATAGTTTTATTTATTTTGAGACTTTTAATCTTTCTTCTTTATGCCTGCAGATTCTTTTATTATTTTCTTTCTGTTTGAAAAATTTTCCTTTGGCAATCCTTAAGGGCAGGCTTCTTAGTAACATGTTCTTTTACTTTTTTTTGTTTTTTTACTGTTGGGAATGTGTTTTCTTTCTCCTTCATTCCTGAAGAATAGTTTCACTGGTTACATAATTTGTGGTTGACAATTCTTTCAGCACTTGAGAAATGTACTGCTTTTCCTTGAGGTTTCAGACAAGAAATCAACTTCATCCAAGTTGGTGTTTTCCTATATGTCATGCATTGCTTCCTTTCACCTACTATTGAGATTTTTTTCTTTGCCTTTAATTTTCATAGTTTATTTATGATTTATCCTTGGCACGAATCCATTTAGGGATATCCTAGTCAAGGTTTGTTCTGCTTCTTGGATCTGTAGATTTGTATCTTTCACCAAGCTTGGAAATCTTTCACTCGATATTTGCTTAAATAGTCTTTCAGCCTTACCTTCTTCTCTCTTCTGAGAGTCTTTCAGTCATTCTATATAAATGTTCAAGCTTTTGTTATTGGCCCACAGATCTCTTGGTCTTTGTTTACTTATTCAGCCTATTTACTCTCCGTTGTTCAGATTGAATGACTGTCATTGATTCATCAAAATTCCTCGCTTCTAGCCTCTGTCATCTCCAGTCTACTGCTGATCTCACTTGGCAAGTTATTTTTTCCTTATTTATCAATTCTGCATTTTCCTTTCTCTCTTTTAAAGAACTTCAGTTTCTTTGCAAAGATTTGCTTTTTTCATCTGTTCCAAAATAATTGTTTAGAAGTTTTATGGTTTCAGGAGTTATGTTTAAGCCTTTAACTCAAAATGGTCTGAGTTTATTTTTGTGTATGATATAAGTTAAAGGTCCAAAGCCATTATTTTGCATGTAGATATTCAGTTTTCCCAACACCATTTATTTGACTATTCTTTCCCTCCTTGTGTATTCTTAGTGCTCTCATTAAAAATTAGTTGATCAAGCATAAAACTCCTAGAAGAAAACATAGAAAAAAACCTCCTTGACACTAGGGTTAATTGGCAGTAATTTCTTGAATATGACACCAAAAGTACAGGCAACAAAAACAAAAATCAAAAAGTGGGACTACCTCAAACTAAAAAAAATCTACACAGAAAAGAAAGCAATGAAGGAAATGAAAAGTTGACCTAGAGATTAGAAAAAAGATTGTAAATCATATATCTAAGAAGTAGTTAATATCCAATATACATAGCAAATTGCAATTTGTATAATTCAACAGCAAAAAAAAAAAAAAAAA
>NW_012115744.1:2210219-2304477 GCF_000951035.1 Colobus angolensis palliatus | reverse complement strand
TGGCTAGGCTGGTCTCAAGCTCCTGACCTCATGAATCAACCACCTTGGCCTCCCAAAGTGTTAGGATTACAGGTGTAAGCCACCACGCCTGGCCAATTGCCATATCACTTTTTATGACAGCCTTCAAACCCCATCTGATAATTCCAGCAGCTCTTTAATCTTGGTGTGGGCATCATTTTGTTGTCTTTTCTCATTCAAGTCACGATTTTCTTAATTCTTGGTAATGTTTGCTGCATCCTACACATTTACCTATTATAAAAGGGCAACTCTAGGACCTGGTTAAATCTTTTACTTTAGCAAGTAGTTGCCTTTGTTAGGTCTGGCCTGCTTTGCAGGCTGTGTGGTTCTAATGGAAGTTTACTCATCAGAGTTTTTCAGTGTCATTTCGGTCTCCTTGTTAGATCTGGTACTGCTGGGGCTCCCACTGGTTCCCTTTGTGCCACCTGAAGGACAGAAAGTTTTTCCCCAGCCTGGCTACTGGGGAGGACAGCATGTGGTGGAATTCAACTCTTCAGTCATCCCCAGCTCATGCCTAGACAATCTGGAGGGTCTTGGGCCATGAGGACACAGAGGCTTCATGGCTGGGCTGCTGTCTGACTGCAGACCTCTTTCCTGTTCTCCCTTCCCATCTGTTGTCTCTAGGTGGACAAATGACTGCTTGGTAGGGCAGGAGGACTCCTCCCCTGGCGGCCGGTCTCCCTGGCAGTCCCCTTGAGGTGTTATCAGGATTGCCTGATGTTCTCAGAGGATCTCCCATACAATGCAGGGAAGGGAGGAGTCTGCCTGTACTGACACTGGTTGTTAGGTGGGGATCAGCAAAGATCAGGTCTGAGTGGCCACCTGTGAGGGACACAGGACGCCCACCCTGTGCTCTTTCTCAAGTCCTGGGGTCCTAAACAGCTTCCCACCTCCTTCCCTCCCTCCCGATCTTCCTGTGGTTTCTAGTTGTGTTTAGCAGGCACCCATCCATTTGTCATAAACTTCAACAGTGATGAAATGCTTCAACTGAGCACTCACAGGTGAATGACAAGAGCTGTTTGACAAGCTCGTGGGGACCCTAAGGGAGAGGAGTTGACCCTTGGTGCTCATATACTCTGCAAGGGTGACATTGGTCCCTGATGACTGGGGAAGAACCAGCCTTCTCTCCTGACAATATAAAGTGGGTGGGATCTCAGCAGCCTGAAGTGGGCGACAATGGGCTGATAAGCCCTCTGGTGCCTACCTGGGCCCACAGCCTTATATTCGGCTGCAAGCCATTCTCACAAGTGGGCAGCAGACATCCGTTTCTCAAGAAGGACAAGTCTCAGTCATTGGTCTCAGTCAAGCCCACCTGCAGATAATTTTATAAGAAATATGTAAGATCTGTAAGTAGAGAGCTTTAAAAACTAATGGAATAACACAAAGATTAACAAATTGAGTAATTAAAAGATGTAAGCTGTTTAATGAGAAGATTGAATCTCAAAAAATACATAATTTATCTTTAATCTAAAAATAAAAATGCTGCCAATAATGGTAATAAAAGAACATTTTTAATACATAATTCAAAGTTCATATGGAAAAATCAGAATGAAAGAATGTCTACAAAATATCCAAAAGATAAAAACAATCAGAAGACAGGCACAAGCCTCATCACATAGTAAAACAAATCTAGAATACAACAATTTTATTCAAAGAATACCAAAATCAATGAAAGAAAATACAGAGTATGGAAATAGAACTAAATTAATATTAGAAATTATATATGGTAGATATTATATTTTAAATCAAAAGGAAAGGATGGATTATTTCATTGTTGGCAATGGGAAATATATATGGAAGAAAATGAAATTGCATCCTTACAATACTCCTTAAAACCAAATAAACTCTGGTTGGATTGCCTGTTTACATCAGAAGAACACAATAAGCCATACAAGTAAGAAAACATGGGTAATTTTTATAAATTTAGTTTGAGTAGGAGGATGTTTTCCTTAAATGTATAAATAAAATGCATCCTGTCATTTTTTTCTTACAGCGTAGCAGAAAAAGGGAAGAAAGAGAGGGTGTCTGTGTACGGACGTTTTTAGAGATATTCTAAGGGTAGGGGACAAGAAACTACAGAAAAATGGGCAAGGTGCATTAAACAGACAATTTCCTGAAAAGAAAATCCAAATGCCACTTGAAGCTTTGCTAGATGACAGAACCTGGCTCATAACTGAAACAAGGACAAAATATCATGCTCCTCCTCTCAGACTGTAGACACCAATATGTTTAGTAATTCACTTTTCTTTTGAAGTTATTGGAAAAGAGGAACCTCAGATATAAATGTTCAGTTGTGAGCGTTCACTGCTCACTTATTTGCAGTTGATTTGGCAGTGCTGGCAGTTTCGTCTGACATGAAATTCTAGCCATGTGGAAAATAAGCGTGCATCACCTTTATCATTTCACTTTTAACGAGTTGAGCTGCATATGTGCACATAGGTGCTCACACATGTGTACGGACGTGTGCACATTCATCAAATTCAGTGTGGTAGGAAATGACTGGAGAACATCCTCAGTGTTCAGCAATAGGTCATAAATCGTGGCTAAATAGAGTTCATTGAAACCATGAAACACAATATAGACATTAAAATGTTCTCCAAGTGATGAAAGGAGAGAAATCGTAGAGATTAAGGGAAAGGAGGTAAATGGAAAAAGTGCGTAAAGAAGTGGGGTGGCAAATTTTGTCACATAAATGCCTGTGCACTCATGTCTGCAAGGGTACAAAGACAGCAGGAGGACGATCATGGGGAACTCCCTCAGTGAGCCTGGTGTGGGGTCGGGGGAGAAGAAATACTTTTTTAGTGCATTATTTTATGGCACTTGAATTTTCTACTTTAAACAAACAGTTTTATTAAAAACACTAAGTTTTTAAAATAGACTTTTGCAGATAACATATAAAACTTCATCAGAGAAAATGAAAGAAAAATAAAGTGAGAAATAGACAAATGGATCCAGAGAACAGATCCTTTTCCCAAACGCATCTTAAGCAAGACCCAACAGCTGGCTGTTAGAGAATGTCCAGTGCCCCCAGCCGTTGTCAGTATAACTTTATAACTGAACCATTTAGAAATGAACATAATCTGTAAGTAAATTAGCCACATCTAACTTTCTGAGTGTATGTGGCTGTTTTCTTTCTCCAATACTTAAAATTGAGGCTATTTCTGTGCAGAACAGAGGTTTTTTTTATGTGTGTTTTCTTGTCTATAGCAATTGAGATGTCAGAAGCAATGAAAAGTACATTTTTGATCTATTCACTATTGAGGCTTTTTAATTTTTAATTTCCAGCCCAAATTTCAAACTCAAATAGGTACAGTTATAAATAAATACTACAACAGTAACAAATACAAAGGAAAAAAGAAGACGGACTAAACAGCAACTTCCTCATTCTTCCTCTCCTGAACTGGCAGTTCTGGGGTGGATTGGCAATAGTCATGTGAAGTGTGGGGTTTATGGCCTGTTTGTGCTGGTCCCACAGGCTCCAGGTTATGAGCTCTGTTGACAGAGGCCAAGGGAGCCCCCGTTTACTGGGAAAACGAATGTTTCTTTACAGCAAAGGATGGGTAATCCCAGATGCTGAACTAAGAAACAGCTTGTTCTTTGTATCAAGGAATTTACTCTTAAAGCATGTTTATTATTTTTAGACTTCAAACCCCAAGGGCTTTGACTGTGGCTGAGTCAGTGTTCCCTGAAACTATTAGTATATTGCTCTCACACATCAAGTTTTAGTATGAATGATTAAAAATAACACTGCACATAACCTGCCAGTTTTGTTAAGCAGATGGACAGGTAAGAGGGGTGACTGTTTATCCTAGACCAGATCAAAATGGTCTCCGGATTCTCAAATGACACATTTAAGGAATAAGTAACTAATTCATTAATTCGGTTTGATCATTGTTTTATTTGTGTTTTTGGTTTTGTTTTGCTTTCTTTTTCTAGAAAATCAAGGCACAGAGTTACATGATGTCCTTACTCAGTAGAGTCCAGCCTACTAAGGAAAAAGATTGACTTTCAGGTGACCAAGAACTATCATCAATCACTCCCTGGGTATTCTTGTCGCATCACCCATCCACCCGCACACAAGAGACAAAATCCCTTTCACAGCCTCCTTGAGAGATGTCGTGCAGGTGAGATGCATGTATTTGCCTGGAGTTGTGGGCTGAGATCAGGGGCCTCTGGAATAATATGGGCAATCATTCTGATCATTCTGATCATTCTAATCCCAGGTAATGGGATCAGAATGACTCTGGCAGTCCTGCGAGCCACGCCTAACAAAGCCAGCTGTGCGATCCCTCTCCAGAAAGGAGAGGTCTGAGTAATGGTGGCCTGGCTCCTCTCTGGCTGGGTGGGTCGCTCCTCTGGCCTAAAGCCAGAGAGCAGCTTCCCAGATTAAATCAACATTTTGCACCGCACCCTGAAGCAAGTGGGGCCATTTCCAGGGACAGCTTTGGGTTGAGTGTGCTGACTGTGTGTCCCAAATGAGCCATCTCAGTGGTACCAAGTCCTGGCGTCTGGACATCTGGGAGACTTCTATTCTTAACCAGGTAGCCCTGAAAACTGAAGCCTCAACTTAGTCTCTTAAAAAAGGGGGAATTACAGTCCGCATGCAACAGGGTAGGTATTCACTAAATACCAGTTCCTTCCTTTTTAGAGTTTATAAAACCTTGATTAACAGAAGTTAAGTGCAGAAAGTCAACACTCAGTTCCTGCTTGTTGAATCTGAACTGCCACTGGAAGAAAAGCAGGTAGGGTCAGCAGCACTTTAGGATCTAGAGGCTGAATAAAGGACCTACTTCCTCCTAGTTACTCATTTAATGTGGACCCTTCTCTGTGAAGAGGGACATTCATTTTCAAGTCTTTAGTGCCAGCACTGGAGGCTACTGCTGACCCAGCAGGAGGGGGTCTTATCAAACATGTCAACACCACTTAAAGCAATGGGCTCTGGAGCCCAAGCCTCACTCCTGAAACTTCCTCTCTGAAGCTTCCTAGACAGGGGCCGAGGTATAATGATTGCATGTTGGAATAAAGCTGACCTAAAAGGTTTCCAGCAACAGAGGCATTTAGCACACTGAAATCATACAAAAGTGGGATTCTGTGGAACGTTGTACCAATGGCAGTGTAGTGGGCATGCCTCCCATTGTGGGTGCCGGCAGTAAGGGGTACATTGTCTGCAGAAAACTTTAAGACAATTATAAAACCCTGTAAAAATCAGCCTGGTTTTCATCACCAGTGTTTGCCAGAGATTCTAAACAACACCGGTGATAAAATGCTCCTTCACCCCAAAAAGATGTTGTTGGCCTATCACCTAAATAACTGCTCTCAGCTACATAGCTGGAGGATTCAGCTACACCTGCTCACTTCTAGAATAAATTTGTAAGGGGTAGAAATCCTTTGAGTTCCATTTGAGCACAATTTGTGTGTCCAAACCCTGGGGTACAACACATTCCTGAGTTTTAAGCGGGACGTTCTAATCAGCGATGATGACACAGTGACCATCAGGGTGGAGAAGCAATCTCAGTCTTCCTCTGGCCTGTGAACCTGGAGCACAATCTGGGAGGTGTGACCTCCTTGTTGAGGAGGAGCAAATGTCTATATTAAATATTTTTATGTTTAATATTAAAGTAAGCTCCTATATTAAATATTTTACTGAATTTGAAGAATGGATTTTTAAATGACATCTATCCTTTCGAAAACTTATTATTCATCATTAAAGGATGAATCTAGAAAATAATAATGATGATTGATTATTTCATGTCTATTACTGAAACTAATTTGGTATATATAAGAGAAAAAATGTTAAAAAATATATTCGTTGGTTGCCTAATACATAAGGTACACCCCTAGCTATATCATCAGGAGTATATTTAAAGACTATTGGCCGGGCTCGGTGGTTTACACCTGTAATCCCGGCACTTTGGGAGTCCGAGGCGGGCGGATCACCTGAGGTCAGAAGGTCGAGACCACCCTGGCCAGCATGGCGAGCATGGCCCGTCCCTGCTAAAAATACAAAAATTAGCTGGGTGTAGTGGCAGGTGCCTGTAATCCCAGCTACTCGGGAAGCTGAGGCAGAAGAATTGCTTGAACCTAGGAGTGGAGGTTGCAGTGAGCCGAGACTGCACCACTGCACTCCAGCCTGGGTGACAGAGCCAGACTCTGGGGAAAAAAATAAAAAATAAAAAATAAAATAAAAGATTGCTTTTTATAATAAAGCAAAAGCACAGAACAGAGAAATGATTTCCCCATTCAGCAAATAATCCATGGAAGCCCTCAAATCTTGGTGCATTGATTCCTCAAGTTCTT
The DNA here is from genome assembly GCF_000951035.1 of Colobus angolensis palliatus. Taxonomy (NCBI): domain Eukaryota; kingdom Metazoa; phylum Chordata; class Mammalia; order Primates; family Cercopithecidae; genus Colobus; species Colobus angolensis. The sequence continues at coordinate 2,298,162 of NW_012115744.1, read as the reverse complement.
TCTACTACCCAGATATAAATCCATTTTTAAAAAAAGCCAAGTGAAAATAAGCTCAATCATTTTGGTACGCTCTCTTTTCAGGCACCAGATTTCGACCATATTACCTGAGTTCATGTCCCAGCTCTGTCATTTTTACTGCATGACGTGCAGCAAGTTAGTTAAATTCTCAGAGCTTCAATTTTCTAAATTCTAAAATAGATATTATTTAAAATAACTTTTCCACTGGTGGTTGTTAAGTCATCACTGTCACTTGGAAGGGTGGTGAGAACTATCTTCTTCTGTCTTGTTCCTTGCCCGGTGCAGAGTTGAGCTGGTATCTGTCACGTAAGTACTGTCAATGGTTGGTGGCTGACCACCTCAGAGAAAAGGTATGCTATAGAAAGATAAAGACTGGCAAATTGCTCCTTCACATTCTCACGTTGCAATTTCAACATTTTTTTTTTTTTTTTGACAGAGTCTGGCTCTGTTGCCAAGGGTGGAGTGCAATGGCTCTGTCATGGCTGACTGCAGCCTTGACCACCTGGGCTCAAACGATCCTCCCACCTCAACCTTCTGAGTAGCTGGGACTACAGGCATGTGCCACTATGCCAAGCTAATATTTTTACTTTATTTTTTGTAGAAACAGGGCCTCGCTATGTTGCCCAGTTTGGTCTCAAAATCCTGGTCTCAAGCAATCCTCTCACCTTGACCTTCCAAAATTCTCAAATTATAGGCATGCACCACTATACCTGCCCCTTTGTTTTTTGTTCAGACAGAAATTGCTGAATATAAAGCATTCTAATGTCCCAGTTGAGAAATGTATAAAAGATAGCTTTTTCATGTTCATGTTCATACAAGCCAAAATGCCACTGCAGAAATAATTAGTTTTATTTTGCTGCTCTAACAACATCCAAACATTTAATCCTGTGGTGCCTTGCACGCACACAGAAAGGAGGTTACAGAAAGGAACAGAGCACTATTAAGACTTAGAAGTAGTTTTTGCTACATCATGATTTCAGGCCATTTGTAAAGACTATGGATCAGACCTTCCTAATTTAGACATTTGCGGCTGGGTTTTAAGTACATAGGGAGCTGCAAACTGCATGGAGTCCTTCCCTCAGATGGTGGCGTTCTAGAGAAGCAGACACTGGGAAGACGAAAGCTTGGAGTGGGGAGGTACTCATACACCCACCTGAGGAGCAAACACACTGAAACTAGTTCATACACTAAAAATCCATATTATGGGTCGGGAGATGGGATACATGTCTTTCTGTGACTTTATTTATTTATTTTTTTAAGAGATAGAATCTCCCTATGTTGCCCAGGCTAGACACTAACTCCTGGGCACCAACTCCTGATCATCACCTCAACCTCCCAAGTTAGCTGGAGCTACAGGTTTGCAACATTGTACTTCTGTCATTTGCAACAACATGGATGGAGCTGAAGGTCATCATGCTAAGTAAAAAAGCCAAACACAGAAAGACAAATATCACATGTTCTCATTCATAGTCCAAGCTAAAAAAGTGGATCTCATGGAGATAGAGAGTAGATTGGTGGTTATCAGAGGGTAAGAAGGGTGGGGGAAATGAAGAGAGGTAAATTAATAGGCACAAATAAACAATTTGATAGAAGTAGTAAGACCTAGTGTTTGATAGATCAGCAAGGTGACTGTGGCTTAGAATAATTTATTGCATATTTTAAAATAGCTAGAAGAGAATAATTTGAATGTTTCTAGCATGAAGAAAAGATACACATTTAAAGTGATGGATATTCTAATTATACTGATTGGTTATTTACTAATTATACAATGTACTCAATTATCACGTGCACCCTGAAAATATGTGCATCTATTATATATCAATAAAAATTAAATTTAAAAATGCTTTATGGCTTAAAAATTGCTTTTTCCCCCTGAGGTTACACTGTCCTGAAAGCAGCTTGGTGTTTGTTGTTGCTGCCGTACTTCCCTAAGCAGCTTACAGCACATAGAGAAAAGTGGCGGGCACAAGACACAGCTTGGCATGCTACCTGCCCTGTGCTGCTCTCTGATCTGTTTTGTTCTCCCTTCAACCGCCCTCACTCCCAACGCACTTACCAAACTTTGAGGAAAGTAGAATCCAGTTTAACACAGTGACTTGTCCACAATTACTCAGTAAAATGAGAATCGAGTCCTCTGGTCTGAGGCTTAAATGTAAAACCTAAAACTATAGAAGTAAATAGAGGAGAAAATCTTTGTGACCTTGGGTTAGGCAGAGGTCTTTTAGATACAACACCAAAAGCATAATTCATAAAAGAAATGATAGATTGGATCTTATCAACATTAAAAATTCAGCTCCTTTTTTGAATATGCTAAAATATTAAAGAGTAAAATGAGCTCAAACTACAAATTCAAAGATGAGATGATATTTACAAATAATATGTCTGATAAAGAGTTTGAATCCAGGATGTATAAAGAAATTTTAATACTCAATAATAAGAGGAAAAATTAACCCCATTCAAAAAGTGGCCAGAACATATGGACAGAGACTTCATCAAATAAGATATCCAGATGACAAATACTCACATGCTCAATGTCATTAGTCATCAGCAAAATGCAGGTTAAAACTACCATGAGATCACACTACATACCTATTAGAATGGTTGAAACCAAAAAGACTGCCCATACCAAATGCTGACAAGAATATGAAAGAGCTAGAATTTTTTTTTTTTTTGAGATGGAGTCTCGCACTGTCACCCAAGCTGGAGTGCAGTGGTGCAAGCTCCGCCACCTCCCAGGTTCAGGCCATTCTCCTGCCTCAGCCTCCCTAGAAGCTGGTACTACAGGCGCCCGCCACCACGCCTGGCTAATTTTTTTTGTATTTTTAGTAGAGACGGGGTGTCACCGTGTTCACCAGGATGGTCTCGATCTCCTGACCTTGTGATCCTCCCACCTCGGCCTCCCAAAGTGCTGGGATTACAGGGGTGAGCCACCGTGCCCAGCCAAAATTTTATATACTGATGGTAAAAATGTAAAGTGGTATAACCACTTTTGAAAACTGTTTTTTTTTTCTTATAAGGTTAAATATACAACTACGATAAGACTCAGTCACTCCACTTCTAGATTTACTCCAGAAAAAATTAAATTATGTCTACATAAAAACTAATACATGAGTATTTACAACATTTTTATTTGAAATATCAAATAACTGCAAACAACCAAAATGTTCATCAATAGATGAATGAAAAAAATTATATATTCACACAATGAAATACAACTGCTCAACGTGGATAAATCTCAGAATAAATTATGCTGAATGAAAGAAGGCAGACAAAAACATATACTCCAAGTTCCCACCTCATCCAAACAAAGCAAACAACACACACTCCCGCACATATGATAATGAGCTGAAGCTGGGACATCAAGAAGGTGGGACTGACTGGAGCCAGATCTGCAGGAATCCAAAAGAGGCTGAGTTGCCTTAGCAGAGATGTCTATAGCAACCAACAAATTGAGCCTTGGAGCCAGCAACAAGGACAAGGGAAAGGTTGATCAGAAAGCTGAGTCAAGGCTTGCACACAGAGTGAGATGGTCAAGTTTCCTTCTAGGAGAAGTAGAAACCAGTCTATACTGGGAAACACTTCTCTGCAATTTAGGTCCACAGGGATCTCACTGCCAAGATTAAGCAAAGAGGTAGTAACCAAATTTCACAAAATCCAGAGAAATCAAAAACCACTAGGATTAAGTGTCAACAGAGACAACAAATAACAGGTTTGATCCCTAAGATATACAGAGTTGGAGATTTTCAAATACATACAAATGTTTCAAATGCATAATTTTAAAAATGATCAATCAACATAAGACTATTAAGAAAAAAAGCATGTAGAAATGTTAACATAATTGTTAAATACATTTATGTATAACTCAATATCTAGTGAAAATAGATGACATAGGAAAAGAAATTATGTGCAATAAGATGAAATATATAAAATAGACATGAATGAATATGAATGATATAATGAGATAGTCTCTTGGCTTGGCTACATTTTGTAAAACTATAGTGACAAATATTCCCAATATCTCAGTGCCTTGAAACAACCAAATGTAATTTACTGCCCACTCTACAAGTCTATTATGAGCCCTTCGAGGCTGTGTTCCCTGTTGTCTTTCTTCTGGGACCCAAGGCTCAAGCTACCACAACTTGGAGCATTGTTGTTCACCCTGGTAAAAGAAAAAAGGGTTTCAGGAAGCTTCACAATGGCTGAGAAATGCTCCAGGCTGAAAGCCAATGCACCATTGTAGCCTACAGGTCATTAGCTAGCAATACGCACATGGCCCCAGGCAACCCAAAGAAGCCAGAAAGGGCAACCCTGCTAGTGTGCAGAGCAGTCAGCTGCACACATTTGATGAACTGGCCTGATGACCGTCACATTTGAACACAGGCCTCATCAGAGTCCTAGAAGGGGAGAGCAGAGAAAACAGAAGTGAGGCAATCTTCAAGAGCTCAAGGCTGGAAGTTTTCTATAACTAATAAAGAAAAACAGGATTATACAGATCAATGCATACCATACCAGAGAAGATAAAAAATAAGAAACCTGCCACTAAATACACTGTGTGAAGACTGTAGAATACAGGAGGAAATCTCAAAAACAGCCAGGTAGGAAAAACAGAGGACTTAAACAAACAAACAAGAAAAGGCAGGATAAATATAGATTTCTCAGTATCAACAATGGAAGAAAGAAAACGGTCCAATATTATCTTCAAAAACACGTGAGAGAAAATAACCGTCAACCTAGTATATGTACAAAGAAAAATATCGTTCAAAGAGTGAAATAAAGACATTCAAATATAACCCAAAAAATGGAAAGAATTTTTAAAAACATTGCATTCAAAGAAGCAGGTGCTTCAGGAAGAAGAAAAATTATCCCAGAAGCAAGATTGAGAGGCAAAAGGAAGCAGTGAGCAAACACAATGTGGCCTTGCACGCAGCTCCTAACAAATGTCATCCATAGAAAGTAGTCACAATTGCTATTTGGTATTAACTTTTTAAAAAGCACGGAACTAAAAATCCTCTGTAGCAGTGGTGTTGGCTCAGGAAGGATGTGTTTGATTTCAGTTTCTCATGTTCTTTTGTTGTTCAGATGGATCCTCCTGGGCCTTGAAGAAAACCCTCCCCCACCAGCAGCTTTCAGCCCCTTCTACAGCCAGGCAGCGCTCGGTAAAACTCCCTTTTTCCTGTTTGGACTGTGCATCCATTCGTTCTATTCGCCATGTGCCAGTGAAGGTGAAACTCATCTGGATCCCACACTGTTACTATTCCTCACATGCCTCGGTGACGTCACCTCTCTGAGGTCAAGAGATTTTATTCCCAGTAGAACTCGAAAACTTCCACTCCCGCCGGGCTGGGATAGACTTACTCCTAATGAATTTTTCCCAGGGCCTGGCACCTGCCTCACTGCTCTTTACTCTCCAGTTTTCCTTTTCCTGAGGGTTCTCCCTTTGCTGAGGTCACCTCCGTTTCTTTCCCATGGGGGCTTTACAGAGCTCTGTGTCAAAGAGGCAGATTTGGTATATTTTGTTGTATTCAATTTCTTCATGTGTATACAGACACAGTAGTTTGCATAATTACAAAAGTAAAACCAAGATATTTATCATGCTGTTCCTTTTTAGTCTAAGGTTTCTATTTTCTATTTTCTTTTTGTTTGCTTCTACTCTTCCTCTATCTTTGTGCATCTCTTTGTCTCAACTCTCTTAGAATAACTTCAGTTAATTCATTTGAACCACTTAGTGTGCTATCTTCTGTGTTTTCTCCCATATTTTCATAATAAAAGAACACACACACACACTGAGGAGGTAGCATTGTTTTACAACATTTTCTGCATCTTGCTATTTCATATGTAACAACATCACGTAGAACACCAAAGAAACTTTGAAGCTTTCTTCAAAGTTTTTTGGTGGGAAAAAGAAGACTTTTAACATTGGTTCTGGCTTATTGAATAAAATGTGCATCCACACACACACATACACACACACACGCTCATACACACACACATCGTTGACTTTGGTTCACAACATGGATCCCCTATGGAATCTCATTTACAGCCCTTCTCCCGCTTCTTCAAGACTGGCTCAGGGGCAGGCATTATTTGTTAATATTTCACATGAAAGAACATAAAGGCTTTACAGGAATGGAAATCCATAGACTAACAACTTACATTCCATTAAGAATTAAATCATCTGATGCATTAATAATAACTTTTTAAGTGTTCATAGATATTTATAGCTGAGAAAACCCTTATGATAAACATGGTAGACACCACACCCCTGGCTTTAGAGATAAGGAATGTGAAGCTCAGCACATATCTAGCAGATCACCTGAAATCACGCTGCTAGACAATGTGGAGCTGGGAACTCAACTCAGAAATGTCCTACCATCAACTTGAAGCCTTTCAAATTAATATTTATAAAACTTCTTCTTCTTAACTGGACTCACAAAGGATACAACTGTTCTAGGTGTCTTAGTTACTCAACTTCACGCAGCTCAACTCCCAAACTCAAGCTCCAAAAGTCTGCTTGAGTTCTCAAGAGCATAAATTGACTAGACATTTGTACGCATAGGTTATTACATATATGTTTATATATCCACATATATGAAATAATTCTGATGATGAGATGGAAATTTTATTTTTAAATTTAATGAATCTGTAAAAAAACAAATCTAGTCACTAAAAGCCCAGTGTTCTTTGTAAAATTTTGTTAAACTTTGTTAAAAGATTCATTTGGTCCTTTACCTTAATGTAAACAAAAAATTCAACCTCATATTCTGTCCTCTGGCTGTTAAATCACCAGCAAAGACAACTGAATTGTCCCAGTCTACTACAAATGAATAAATTTAAAAAGGTTAGACTCACTTTTAATGAAAAAAGTAAAGTGGCAATTGCAATGCATATAAAAGCCACCCGTTTGCCTCTCCACTTTAGGTAGATATAGGCTTTGTTTCCATGTATGGGCAAATGCCCTCAACATCTCACCCCATTCCCTCATTCAGGAAAACCCCAGCCAGGCAGAGAGCAGAGAATTTCCCCTCTGCACTGCAGACAAGTGATCTTTTGCACTAAGCCACAGGTGCAGGCAGAAAAGAGAATGGGACAAAGACAAGTCATGAAAGAAGTAAATGGAAGTTAGAAACTTCCTTGCTTTTGTGTTCCTAAAAATAATAATAAAAAAAAAAACATGCTAAAGCAAATGAAGTCAGATTTCCTTTGTGGAATGTAATTACCTAAAGAGGACCAGCTTTGCTTCATTCAAAAGAGCTGTTCAAATGTTCATATCCAAGCACCTCCCCTCCCTCTCTTCCCAAGTTCTTTAAAAGGAATGAGTTTCATTAAGGCCTTTTCTGAGATTCTTTCTGTATACACATAACTTATCACAATGAACCTCAAGCCTTTTTTAAATCTTGAAAGACTGGGTACTGCATCACTACAAGGCACCCAACTCTATCATTTTGTTTTTTACTTAAAATATATAGGTTTGATTGTTTTTGTTTTTTGTAGCTGTAGCTGGCATGAAATTCTCACATGCACACCAAGAACTTGGCAAATAATAAGCCTTCAGTATATCCTGGTATTATTTTTTACCCAATAGACAAGAGTGATTATTGCTTTGTCTCACTGTTTGTGGTCAGCACCTACAGAACCACGTCCTAAGGAGAAGACAATGATACATTTATTCCGTAAAGCTAATTGAGTAGCCAAACTCATTTATCCCTTTCTCTGCACCTGATCCCCTTATCAACCCTGTTAATGGGTAGCTTATTTCCACTTAGACCAAATAACTAACTCACATAAAGTTTCAAAAACCTGAACAAGTTTGTATAACTAATAAGTGGTAGAGCTTAGTTCCAAACCAAGGACTCGTCAGAAATTTTTTTCAGCCCATAATGCATCTCACACAGAAAAAAAAAAAAAAACTAATATGCACTCTCTTCCTTCCCTGACCTAGCCAGAATGTTCAAACACTTTCACTAGTAATTTACTTAGTCCTGCAGACAGCAAACCTGGTGAGAAACTATGTCTCCACTGGCATTCTGTAGGTAAGGAGAGCTGAGAGGTCACAGCCGTTACTCAGCACAGGTTAAACCTATTTTTATTTGTTTATATCTGAAGCTTCAAACACTTTTGTTTAAAACTATCTTAAGATCTGCCCTGTAATCATTTTTGTAATATTGGGTAATCATCTCACCAAAGGGTGTGCCACAGTTGATTCAACCTTTGATACGTGGTTAGGCATTTAGAGAAACTAAAAATGTCTCCTGTGAAGAATTATTAACATATTTGTTATAATACTTGTTATAATAATTATTATAATACTTGTTATAATAATTATTATAATACTTATTATAATAATTATTAATGTATTTGTTAGTAATTACATCTCCTATGAAGTAATTATTAACATATCTGTACATGGTGTTTATTTTGAGATCACTACCTCAGGCAAATGTTTTAGGATCAAATATTGTTAACTCTAGGGTAACCACTGAAAATGTTAAAATAAAAAACTAAATAAGTCAGTAGAGAAGACAAAAGGAAGATATATAAAACGCTTAAGTAAACCTACAGAAGACAAAAAAGACACAAGAAACAAAAAAATTATTAGAACCAGTATAAAATAGCTAGTAAAAAGGGTTAATTCAACCAAATCAATAAACACTTTAAATATAAATAGTGTGAATAAGCACATTAATTGAAAGACAGAGTTGTCAGATTAGATTTTAATAAAAGCAAGACCTACATTTATGGCGTCTATGAAAAACTCACTTTTAATATAAGGGCTTAAGTAAGTTAAAAGAATGAAGACTGACATACCATAAACATACTAACAAAAACAAAATAGGAGCTTTCCTATATATTAATATCCAACAAAGTAAACTTCAGAACAAGCAGGATTTATCAGAGAAGAAGATGTATATCATGTAACAATAAAAAGGAAATTTCTACAAGAAAACAAACTAACCCTAAATATAGTTGTACCAAATAACCTAACTTGAAAACACATAAGGCCAAAACTGGTAGTTCTGAGAGGAGACAGAGAAATCCACAATTACAATTGGAAGGTTCAACATTCTTCTCTGAATATTTGATATGACACCTAATCAAAAATTAGTCAGGATGTAAATAACCTAAACAACATTATCAGTCAACTTGTCCTGATTGATATTAATAGAATGTTTTACTCAATAAGAACAGAATACACATTATGTTCAAGTGCAAGTGCACATAGAACATTCACCAAAATAGTATTCGGTTACAAAACAGACCTCAACAAATTTAAAATAATAGAAATTATACAAATAGAATAAAATTAAACTAAAAATCAATAATGATAAAAAATAGCCAGAAATTCTATTAATATTTTGCAATTAAAAAGTACACTCCTGGCCGAGCATGGCGGCTCATACCTATAATCCCAGCACTTTGGGAGGCTGAGGTGGGTGGATCACCTGAGGTCACGAGTTCAAGACCATGCTGGGCAACAAGGTGAAATGCCATCTCTATTAAAGATACAGAAATTAGCTGGGTACAGTGGCATGTGGCTGTAATCCCAGCTAGTCAGGAGGCTGAGGCAGGAGAATTGCTTGAGCCCGAGGGGTGGAGGCTGCAGTGAGCCAGGATTATGCCATTGTACTCTAGCCCAGGTGACAGAGCAAGACTCCAAAATAATAATAATAATAATAATAAATAATCCATGGGTCAAAAAAAGACTCAAGGGAAATTTAAAAAAAAACTTTGAATTTAATGAAAATGAAACACCACATGTTGAATTATGCAGAATGCAATTAAAAAGTGGTTAGCAAGAAACATACAGTTTTAAGTGCTTTTATTAGAAAAGAACAAAGTCAGGGCCAGACACAGTGACTCATGCCTGTAATTCCAACTCTTTGGGAGGCTGAAGTGAGCAGATGGCTTGAGCCCAGGAGTTTGAGACCAGGCTCAGAAACATAGTGAGACACCATCTCTATAAAAAATACCAAAAAAAAAAAAAAATTGCCAGGCATGGTGAGCCCTCATCTGTAGTCTCAGCTACTCAGGTGGCTGAGGTGGGAGGATTACCTGAGCTCAGAAGTCAAGACTGCAGTGAGCCATGATCGAGCCACTGCACTCCAGCCTGGGCAATGAAGTGAGACCTTGTCTCAAACAAAAAAAATTTAAAAAATTTTTTTTAAATTAAAAAAAAAGAAAGAAAAGAAAAACACAAGGCTGGGTGCAGTGGCTCATGTCTGTAATCCTAATATTTTGGAACGCTGAAGCAGAGGATCACTTGGGCCCAGGAATTTGAGGGCAGCCTGGACAACGTAATGATACTCCATCTCTACAATCAATCGATCAAATAGTAAATAAAGTTAGCCAGGCAGGGTGGTGCAGGTCTGTCATCCCAACTACTTGGGAGGCTGAGGTGGGAGGATCACTGGAACCTGGGAGGTCTAGGTTGCAGTGAGCCATAATCATGTTACTACATGCCAGCCTGGGTGACAGAGTGAGACCCTGTCTAAAAAGAAAAAGAGAGAAAGAAAAGAAAAGAGATACAGAAAAACAATAGAAAACATCAATAAAACAAAGCTGGTTATTTAATTTTACGAACTTTAAAGAAGACTGGTCCAGCAAAAAAGACAGAAAACAGAGAAAGCACAAAATAACAATATCAGAAATGAGTGGGATCATATCACTACTGAACTCACAGACATTGAAAGAAAAATAGGAAACTATACAAACAACCATAGGCTATCAATTTGAAAACATTGATGGAATAGCCCAATTTCTTTTAAATCATAAATTGCCAAAGTTCACTAAGAAAGAAATTGATAACCCGGAGCTATATAGACACACACATACAAGTGCTCTTCAATTAATGAGGAAGTTACTTCTTGAAAAACCATCATAAGTTGAAAATATCCTGTCAAAAATTGATTAAATACATCTGTTTTAGTCCGTCTTGTACTGCTGTAAAGAAATACCCGAGACTGGGTAATTTATAAAGGAAAGAGGTTTGATTGACTCACAGTTCCGCATGGCTGAGGAGGCCTCAGGAAACTTACACTCATGGCGGGAGGCAAAGGAGAGGGAAGTACCGTCTTCACAAGGTGGCAGGAGAGAGAGAGCGAGTAAGTGCTACACTTTAAAACCATCGATTTTCATGAGAACTTACTATCAGAACAGCGTGGGGGAAACCACCCCCATGATCCATCGTTTTTTTTCTCTGGATACATGAGGATTACAGGTTCCTCACTCGACACGTGGGGATAACAATCTGAGATTAGATTTGGGTAGAGATACAAAGCCAAACCATATCAACATCTAACCTAACAAACAGCTATTATTGCTTAGTCTAGCCTATTTTAAATATGCTCAGGAACACATATTAGCTTATGGGTGAGCAAAGTCATCTAACACAAAAACTGTTTTATAATGAAGTGTTGAATATCACAAGTAATTTATTGAATACTGTTCTGAAAGTGAAAAGCAGAATGGTTGTATGGGCACTCAAATTACGGCTTCTAATGAATGTGTATCATGTTTCCACCATCGCAGAGTTGATAATCATAAATTGACCCATCATCATTTGAGGACTGTCTGTATTTTATTTATTGCTCGTGCGAGTTCAAAATTATACAGCCATTTTGAAAATAACCTGAGAGTTTTTTACAAAGGCAAACATACACTTACCATACTATTCAACAATCATATTTACTCAAGAAGACAAAAAGTTATATTCATACAAAAAACATGTACACAAAAGCTTATAGCAGCTTTATTTATATTCATAATTGCCAAAATATTCATATTCATAATTCCCAAAATATGGAAACAATCCAGATATTCTTCAATAGGTGAATGGGTAAACAAGATGTATGCATTCACACAATGCAATATCAGCAATCAAAGAAGAACTATTGCTTGATGCGCAGCGGATGAATCTTAAATGAGTCTTGATAACTGGAAGAAGACAAATTTAAAAGGTTAAATACCATGTAATTCAATTTTCATGGCCTTCTGGAAAGATCTGTAGGGATCAGAAACAGATGAGTGATCATCAGGGATTGGATTATAAAAGGGCTGCATAGGGAATTTTAGGGTGATGGAACTTTTCCATATGGCACCATATTAATTGACACATGACAATGTTTTTTTCTCAAAATTCATAAGCTCTATACCACAAAAATTTAAATGTATACAAATGTAAAACAATCAACGAGTATGTCATGGGGAACCAAGGTTGTATGGCATAACTGCACTAAATGGGTTGGGAGAAAGTTTGGATTATGATATTTGGCAATGTACTATAAGTCTACAGACAAAAAAAATTATATTCAAACACTTTAGGTAGTAAATTTGTTTCACACTGAAATATTTGTTAGCAATTCTGAAACAACTTTACATGTAGACTAAATTGAAAAAATTAGCAAATATAGTGTAGGTAATGAGAATGATGCTTTTTACTGTCAGACCAAGAAGTCATAAATAAGCAGGAGGGAATTTAGAATGAAGCTGCAGTAATGTACTGGAGTTAGGTTTGTCAGTATGAACTCATATGCGCGCGTGCACACACACACACAGAGAGACAAATATATATAGATGTGTGCACATGTGTGAGTTAACAAAGAGGAAGGAAGGGAGGGAGGGAGGCAGGAAGAAAAGGTGGGAGAGAGAAAGACAGAGATGATTCCAATTAATAATTGTAGCAGGAATGAGGGAAATAGGAATTTGTCATGAGAACATTTTCACAATAATTACTTCAGGCAAGAACCACTGATGATACTAAAATAAGTGGGTGAGATTTTAAGGGGAAACAGGATATTTGCATAACCTCTAAGTATCTTCCCCCAAATACTCATCAATTACTTTTGATGATTTTAATATATGCTAAGAATTTAAGAAATTCTTTGTGACTCCTCCATCTTCGTAGAAGGTAGGATTAATTCCTCACTCCTTGAGTGGGGCTGGACTTAGTGGCTCTAATGAACAGAGTACAGAAAGGGGACAATGGTCACATGACAGTGGAGGAACCCAGTTGACCATGCCTCAGCCACGTGATCCAAGCAAACATAACAGTAATAACCCATGTCAACATTGTGCACCCGCGACGTGACTTGATGAGAAGGACACATTCATCTCTGTGATCTTCTTCCCAAATCCATAACCCTGGTCTAAATCATCAGAAAACACCAGACAAATCAAAATTAGGAACATTCTACAACATACCTGACCTGTATTTTTCAACAATACCACGGCCATGACAGGTAAGCACAGGCTGAGGTTCTACCACAGAAAGAAGAAAACTAAGGTGACTTGAAAACAAATGCAATGTAGGACTCTAGTTCAGATACTAGGGACATTAGTGGAAGAAATTACTGAAATTAGAATAAAGCCTGCAATGCAATTATTAACATTTTACCAATAATCATTTCTTGATTTCGATCAATATTGCATGGTAACCATGGTAATGTGAGATGTTAACTACAGAGGAAGATGGATGACAGATAGTGGAAACCTTCCATACTGTCTTTGCAACATTTCTGTACATCTAAAATGATCTCAGAATAAAAATATTTTAAAGTATTTTGCAAATTTTGTAGGTAAAATAAGGAAAGTGTTGTTCTTAAAACTGTTATGCATTTGGAAAGTTTTTGTATGTTTGCTGTTGAATTTCTACTTTTGCAAAATATTTGCTCCTACTAGCATTTTTCTTATCTATCCACATACTACTTGTGATTAAGATGAGCTTATGTTAAGGATGAGAGAACACACACCCACGAATGAGAAGATTCCAGTCCTAACTCTGTCACTTAAATGACTGTAAGATTTTGGGTGGAGTACTTGATTGTTCAGACTGTTTCCTAATCTGTTAAGTGAAAAGAGCTGTTTCTATCTCATCAGATAATTATGGAGACCAAACTTAAGAACTACATTTTTAATATTAAAGTGTCTTAATTATATTTACATTAAATACTTCAAATTTTATATTAAATTTATAGTTTCTTATATTGTCATTTAAATTTATATTAAAATATATTAGAATTTATATTTAAATATGTGAAATATTATATGTAAAGCCTACTGCTAATGACATAGGTTATAGAATTTGGAAATGCATACTGTATGATACACACCTGGCTTACAGAATAGGGAACAATGTTTTCCAAGTATACTCCCAGGAGGCTCAGTGGCCCACAGTGGCCACCAGGAGCTCCAGTGCACAATGGGATGTGATCCTCCTTTAGAACATTCCAAAGTACATTGGTGTGCTAAATGCTCTGCAAATTCCACTGGAGACAAGCCTACTTAATATTACTTAATCCAGCATTCTCTCAAACTCCTGATCTCCAGTGATCCACCTGTCTCGGCCTCCCAAAGTGCTGGGATTACAGGCATGAGACACTGCGCCCAGCTCAAGCCAGCATTCCCTAAACTTTGTGGACTAGGATACTTCATTAGCATCTCCCGGCCCTACAGTTCTAAAGCCTTGGTTAGTCTGCAAGAGAGAAGAGGCAGAGCATGAAGGAATGACAGTAGATGTGTGTAAGGGGAACTGGAAAGCCGTTTCTTGGAAGTGGAGGTTATGTAATTACTTTGGCAGAAGTTAAGTCTGGTTAAAAAAAAAAAAAAATCATAGAGGAAGAAGTTACCTCTGGACTGAGAAAGACTTCAGACACCAACTCATGACCTTAGGGGGGAGGCACCAATAAGAAGATACGGTGAGCAAAACCACAACAATTCTGCATAAATTCCTTGACATCTCCAAGTTCTACATGTATTCTTATTCCTAGCAATGCCTGGTCTCCCCTGCCTTAACTAACACTCTCTGGGGCATATTACTTTTTAGAGCTTAACTCTATAGATTTCTGCTGTCTCCCAAATGCAAGTCACATCTTCCATGATGTGTCTCCCAACAGATTCATCAGCAGAAACTATTTTTTATATTTTATAGGTTTGTTTGTGTCTGATGTATTTGATAGTTCCAGGAAAATCTAGTTGTTTTCAAATCTATGAACTTTTGTATAAATGTTCCCTTGAGCACCAAAGCTTTTTTTAATTTTTTTAAAAAAAAAAAAAAAAAGGCGCTCACTTGCTAATATGAATCTGGAAATGAGGCATTTTTAAGATCTATGTTGTTTTTGGGAAAGGGTAGACTGCATAACACTGAGCGTAAGTAGATTAACTGTACTAGGTAAATTTCTGGGAAACAGACCACCAGAACTGTCTATGAAGCAAGAAGCTTGACTTAATATTTCATATCAGAATAACCAAATGTTAAAAGAAAATAAAAACTTTTAATTTCCCAGTGATTTGAAGATGAGAATTTAAAATCATTTAAATTAATATTTTATACACACTTTACCTTTTTCATCATGACATTTCACCTGAATCTTCCTGTATTAGGACAGGTGTGAGCAATGTATCAATTGGCGAGTGAACAGTCTCCCAACAAGTACACAACTAGCTTGATCGTTGAGTGTGGTTGCACAGGCTTCATGACCAGAGACCCCTGGCCTGGGAGTTCACACACCCATTAAGAAGCCCAGTGAACTTGTGAAAGTTTGTGGCTAGGTCAGAGCATCTGAATTTAAGTCAAGCTCTGCACCCTCAAGTGTGAGGCATGGGGTCATTTATTAGCCTTTCTGAGCCTCAGCTTCCATATCTGTACAATAGAAATAACTGTCCATACCTCACTGGATTGTTGGGAGGGCTGGGAGGAAAATGAAGAATTTGGTAAACTAAACTGCAAAGCCTCTGATCCTCAGTTCTGAAGAACGACCACTTTCTATAACTATCTTTACCTTGTTTGGAGCCAAGGAATAAATTTCTTGACTTCTGGAAAGGTAGAAAAGGAGAACTGGGTCAAGCACTGTCCACTGGGATAGGGGCTGGGATTTGGGTTGAGGGAGGGAATTCTTGGGAGGGTTTAGGTAACTAGAAGGTGCTCGGGAGAGCTGTCAGGTAATGGCATCAGAGGGAATGTGCCTTAGAAACTGAGAAAGCTTGAGCTCCGGAGTCCAGTGAAGATGTGTCTGGCCTCAAAACACCACATTCAGAAGTTTCTCTAAGGATGACAGGAGCTATGGTGGAGCTGGATGTTGAACATTTTATGGAAGACAGGATGGTGTGACAGCGGATTACTGAGCAGCTTATCAAGTTGCAGACCTGGAAAACTGTCATTTGCAAAGGTTCCTTCCAAGACCCTGAGAGGGGTCCTAGCAATGTGAACATTTATTTATACATTTGCAGATTTTGCAAAATTTTCAAAAGTTATCTATTTTGACTGCATTTGATCAGGGACACATTCTCCTTTGGCCCTGAGGCTCCTCCTGCAGACTCTGTAGGGTCAGTTGCACTGCTAGAACTGAGGACATTTGGGGATCTGAGTGGAGAGGGAGGGAGATACATATCAACTCAGTTTACTGGGATAGCTGTGTGGTTCTCAGTCATTGACACATACAACTAGATTACTTCCAGTTAACCCAAAGTAGAAATGGCTCTTCCGAATCTATCTAGTACCCTCAGAGTCTCTCACCAGGTATCTGTACCCAAAAATCAAAACTGGAAGTCACACAGTGACATGACCATTTCTAAGGTGCCTCACTGACATCCATGCCAAATAGAGAATAGAGGTGTGAAATGTCCAGAGCAGAATACAGGAAACGTGTCCGGAACACAAGCTTTGCTTTCTGGACACTGGACATAAAGCTTTGTGCTCCTTTGACTACAAATTCTCCCCTTCTGAGGAACAGACTCAGTTACGCAGGAGATACAAATATAAACACACACTTCTTATTCTCTTTTTAATGGGGGCCTCGTGCTTCTCGACTGTAGTGTTCAAACCTACAGCGTTACCTCCACCAGGTAGGTCTGTGTGTTAGGCCAGCGTTTCATACAACCGGATATATCAAAATGTGCCTCAAATACCTGACAAGTCTTATTTGAATGAAATCTGCCATTTCCAGGTGGGACCACAGGCAAAGCTGTTCCCAAAACATCAGCCCAGAAAAAACCTGAGAAGCCAGGGCACCAGCAACAAACTCCTACCCAGGCTGTGACAAGTCGTGATGTCCAGGATAAGAGTAATTTCTTTCTTTCTTTTCTTCTTCTTTCTTTCTTTCTTTTTTTTTTTTTTCCAGACAAGTCTTTCTCTGTCTCCTAGGCTTGAGTGCAGTGGCAGAGTCAAAAGCTCATTGCAGCCTCAATCTCCTGGGCTCAAATGATCCTCCCACCTCAACTGGGACTACCGCATGTACCACCACATATAGATTTTTTTAATGGAGACAAGGTCTTGCTATGGTGCCTAGGCTGGTTTTGAACTCTTGAGCTCAAGCAATAGTCCCACCTCAGCCTCCCAAAGTGCTGGGATTACAGCGTGCCCCCAGCCCAAGAATACTTTAATAATACAATTATGTGGTGCAAAACAGCACAGTAGTATATAACAATATGGTTTAATTGTTAATATGTTGAGACTCATTTCTTTATTCTAAAAATTATTGATCGTGCAAATTCAAAGGATTCTTACTAAAGGAAAATGAGCTGAAAGAAGCATTTATGGTACCTGTCAGGTTTTTAAAATTTGTTGTGATTTCTTCCCTCATTCTAAATAAATACTCTCATTTGCACCTAATTCTAAGTTTGCAGTTCTGTTTTTGTAATTGTGTAATGTTTTTAAGAGGATTTTTCTGAATTGCACAAGCTTCAGGCCCTACAAAACCTGATCAGCCCATAGGCTCCTAAAGGCAGGGGCAAGCTCAAGTCCACATAGTAAATCTGGATCAATTAAAAACGGGCAAAAGCTGACATGAAAAATTTGGGCTGAGAAACCAGAAGTTAGAACTCTAATCCCTGGACAGAGTACTGCAAGGAAGAAACATGGAGGCAGGTCATGAAGCAGAGCGCCACGACCCCAGCCTGCTGAGCATGGATGGCTCTCTCTGATCATCCTCCCAGATTACTACGACCTCCTCTGAGAACCCAGAGGAAGAGGGTCCTAAATAGGTGGGCCTGCAACTGGGGAAATCTGCAAGCAGCCCAGGGAGGGCACCTGCATTAGTCTGCTGGGGCTGCCTTCACAAAATCCTACTGCCTGGGTAGCTTAAACAACAGAAACTAGTTCTTACAGTTCTGGAGCCCAGAAGTCCAAGATCAAGGTGTCAGCAGGGTTGGTTTCTCCTGAGGTTTCTTTTCTCGGCCTGGCCCCATCTCCCTGGGCTCAGGGTCGTCTCTCAGGATGGCCAGGAAGCAGGAAACCCGCTGACTGAACTAACATTTTGACAGGAGCATGAGTCTCTGGTTCAGGAAAGGAGCCGACTGCTATAACCACCTGCACGTGTTTCTGTAATGATCTGTCTCCCCTTTGCAAATTTCTTAGCCCTTGCTTCATTGTGCCCTTCATTCTGCTCTGCTCCCACCTTGCTGCAGAAAGCCCTGGAGTGTAGGGCCATGCAGGTCCACAGATCCCAGGCCCAGCTTCACAAAATTCACTGGGTCCCAGGAAAATGCAGAAACTTGGTCTCTCAGAGGACCACAGCTGGGGACAGACATGAGCAGCTCCCTAGCTGGACAGATAGGGTTATGGGGTCCTGTTAAACTTACCCAGTGCAGAGGTGGCTGAAGAGGGCCTATACTAGTTAGCAAAGTGTTCACCCAACAGCCAGAGTAAAAAATCATTTAATCCACAAGATATTGCTTACAGTAGGCAAAAGCATCATTAGCAGGCCAAAATTAGTTCCAGCCCTATGTTCATTCCCACATAACAAAGCTTTAAAGTAAGCTCTGAAAGAATCAGACTGTGTCTGTTAATTTACTACGTCCTGGGACAAGCCTCAAAAATCATTACAGCAACAAAACTTACTCAGCATTCAGCACCCCACAATGTAAAATTCACAGTGTTCCATATCTAATTAAAAACTTACCAGCCGGGGCGGTGGCTCACATCTGTAATCCCAGCACTTTGGGAGGACTATGCAGGTGGATCACCTGAGGTCAGGAGTTCAAGACCAGCCTGGCCAATATGGCAAAACCCCATCTCTACTAAAAAAAAAAGTACAAAATTCAGTGGGTGTGGTGGCATATGCCTGTAGTCCCAGCTACTTGAGAGACTGAGACAGAACTGCTTGAACCCAGGAGGCTGAGGCTTTAGTGAGCCAAGAATGCACAAACAACAACAACAACAAAAACTTACCAAGTATGTAAAGTTTACGTATTACCCAGTGTATGTGCATTTTATTAAAAATGCTTGCCTTAAAAATATTCTAAATACACTTTTTAAGACTGGTTATCTGCAGATCTTCTTCACTCCCAGGAGAGGCTGGGGGTAAGAAAGGAGAAGAGGAAGGGAGGGGAGGGCCAAGCATTTTAGCCCCAGGTCCAAACTAGACTAAACAAAAATAGACTTTCCTTAATTCACCTCCAGTCCATGCCCTGTTATCCATAAATAAAGACAATAAATTAACTAAAGGAAAAAGTCAGAAGTGTCATCAAGGGAGTCCCATGCAATCACACATGAATGGGATCAATTTCCCTGTGTAAAACCCTGTGACCCAAAAGTTTGGAAAACTGTTGAGAAACTGCAGGCTTTTTTATTTCAGAATGTTCTCTTTTCATCCTATAATTACTTAAAGTAGGTCAATCCCGTGACATTGATTAAAGATGGTAGGTTTCAGCATCCTTGGTGGGCAGATGCACACGATGACCCAGTGTTGGAGCACACTGTCCTACAGCACGCTCTGTCCATGCCATGCTGGGTTGGTGCTTTATGGACATTCTGGTGTTTGAAACATACAAAGCTCAGCATTTTCAACATTTTAATGCTAGCTTATAAAGTTTCACATCGACTCACTTTTTACAATGGAGAAACATTATTTTGGATGCAAACTTGAAATTAAATAATTTGATAGTGCTGTGATTACCAGCAGAAGCTCTGCTTCACATGGCCTGGATTCTGGTCTCAACTGGAAGCTCACCTATTTGTGACAGTAGCCAAGTTGCTAGGGCTCAGTGTTGTCACTTCTAAAATTGGGGAAATAATAGTAATTATCTCACAGGCCTGCTGTAAGAATTCAATATTTTAATATTTTTAAATTGCCTAGGACAGTACCTAAGAGATAATAAGTCCTATATAAATGTTTGTTACAAAGAAAGTAAACTGGAATAATTATTTAAATAGTCTGTAGAATGACTTAAACCAATGCATAATTGTTACAAAATAGCTTTCTCATAGGTTAATTATGTAGAAAACTAGTATGCAAGTTTTCCCACCTTCATTCTAAATAATACCAGTAATTTATTCAAATAATACCAGTAATTTTCAAAACTTGATTGAAAATAGCCATACCCAAAAAAAATGTCTAGGAGTTAAAAATAAATGTGCAAAATCTATAGATACAAATGTAGCCTTGCTCCAGTGAAAAACTTAATGTTCTTCAAAGAGAGGTCCCACATCATGAAAAGGCCAATTCTATCTAGCTTGTCATATTTAAAGCACTCTCAGTGACAACCACCACCACCATCACCACCACAAAAAATGAGCAGCACACTTTAAACTTCAGTAAGCAAAATAAACCCACAAGAGGTAGAATCCTGAAAAGCAGGAGAGAGCTATACAGAGGTACTGGGCTTACTAGGTAGTCAAAAATACTGTAAAGATGGTAATTTAAATAGATTAACATTCACATATGAAAAGACCTACAAAATAGTGGAACTGAAGTCTAGAAATAGAATCAGATACATATGAAAATGTGTTATGTGGTAAAATCAGTGTATCAGATCTGCGAGGGTAAATACTGACTTCTTACATGTGGGTACTGCAGCCAACAGCATGTAGGAGACAGGTCAGCAGGACACCCTCTCACTTGCCCAGAGCCAATAGAACACCTGCAAATGGAAGGTGTACTCGGTGTACGAGGACACACGCCTGCCTTGTCTTCTAGTCCACAGGATTTTTGTAACTGGAGGGGCCGCCAAGCCTGCATGTCTAAGGTAGACCTCCCCAAATATCCTCCTTGAGACCATGCTCCAGGCCCGGGGGGCCACACTGACACACTGTGATGTGGGGAGCTGACTCGGTGGGAACCACCCACTTTCCTGTAAAAGGCCCCGATAGACTCGGGACCACTCAGGCAGGGAAATCTAAGGCCCTCTGACCTTGCAATGTGGTCATCTAGGCTCGGGGCAGGACACAACTTCGGTCCAGTAGAGTCCTGGCTTTGAGGCAATATCATGCCCAGGCCATGTGCATGCTTAATATTCCTTCTGTGGGTGCTCTTAGCAGAAGAAACATCTATCATGTGTTGAACTTGTTCTCTGATGAAGAGGAGAACTTGATGGAGCTAAAAATCTTGGAAAAATGGTTCCAAGATTCCAGATGCATGTATTGGGTGCTAGAGTCAACTTTCTAGGAATAACACTATTATGACCTTTTGGTTACACAAAAGTCAGGTGCAGACCATTCTGGAAAACAGAGAGCTTGAGGCCATATGGTTCTAGGATCTAAGCTGTTCTCACGGCACTGGTTTAGAGCTCAGTGGAATAATGCAACACTGATTGTCTTTAAAATCAGAGTCATAGTTCTGCAGTCTGTTTCCCTTCAGAAATTGTTGGCTTTCAAAATGTTTTCTCACTGGAAAGTCCCTGAAAAGCATTTCCCCCAGGATGTTTTTTAGCAGGTGTCTCAGTCCATTCAGGTTGCCATAGCAAAGTACCAAAGATTGGGTGGCTTAAATGACAGATGTTTGTTTCCCACAGTTTGGGAGGCTGGAAGTCCTTGGTTGTGTGCCAGCATGGTCGGGTTTTTGGTGAGGGCTCTTGTCTTGGTTTGCACATGACCACCTGCATGCATTGTCCTCACACGGCAGAGAGAGAGAGAAAAAGAGAGAGAGAGAGAGAGAGAGACAGAGAGAGAGCCCACACTCTGGCTTCTCTTCTTCTCTTCCTCTTCTTATAAGGCCACTAATCCCATCACTGAGGCTCCACCTCATGACCTCCTCTATGCCAATCGCCTCCCTAAGTCCCACCTCCATGGTCCCACACATCATGGGCTAGGGCTTCAGCAGATGAATTGTTAGTAGACTCAAGCATCCCATGCGTAGCAGCAGGCATGCTGAATGTGTGTACATACCCAAGTACACAGGGGACTGGGAGCAGGAACAAGAAGGCAGGATGGAGGGGAACACTTGTTCTCTGTCAAACCTCACGTGAGGCATATGCTGGTGCACTGTGAATGCATCTGTGCTATTGCACTGGAAAGACTGAAACGAGAACTCTCCCCCTCCCTGTTGTGTGGAACTTGGAAGAAGGTCCAAGGGGAAAAGAATCTAACAAGGAGAGTACTGATTTCTTTCTGTGGACCTCAAGTTTTTAGGGTTCTGTATTTTGAGTAGAGGGAGATAGATTTTCAGGCTTTTCTTTAGGGGAAGGAAAACTGGTTCCTATTCCCCCAGGCAGGTCAGATTCTGGCCTTAGAAGTGTTCCCTAGGGGCCGGTGGGCGGGGTGGCTCACGCCTGTAATCCCAGCAGTTTGAGAGGCTGAGGTGGGAGGATCACAAGGTCAGGAGTTTGAGACCAGCCTGGTCAATATGATGAAACCCTGTCTCTACTAAAAATACAAAAATTAGCCGGGCCTGATGGTGGGCACCTGTAGTCCCAGCTACTCGGGAGGCTAAGGCAGGAGAATTGCTTGAACCAGGGAGGCAGAGGTTACAGTGAGCCCAGATCTTGCTATTGCACTCCAGCCTGGGCAACAGAGCCAATCTCTGTCTCAAAAAATATATAAAAAACAAAAAATAAGAAGTGTTCTGTAGGAGAATGCTGTGGTGCTGAAAGGGAGAGTGTCTGATCTTGGCTTCTCAGCTAGAATTTCCCTCCCAAATCCTTACTGAGTGTGGCCACATGTTACCACCTGTCCTCTCTAATGAAACGTGCTGCAGCACTTCCCTGGGGACAGCAGTAAGGGAAGGCACCAGTGTCCTAGGTCAGCAAGAAGGCATGTGTAGAGTATCACCTGGATCCCAAGAAAGCCATAGCAAAATGTCTGAATACTCAATGCCAAATCTCCAAGCCCTAAATTCCAGATTCCGTTTATCAAATGAGGAGAAACCCATCTTTTTTATCTTTGCCGCATTGACTTTTGTTGACAGGAGGAATCTAACTGACTTGGAACACTGGAGAAACATTTGGTTAATATGTAAATTCTCAAAAACTCTCAGGGAAGAAAGTGAACAAAAGAAGGTTTTTCCTCAAATGTCTGGCTTCTCAAAGTCTTTGTGCTTCGAAGGACTTGGACAGAAATGTGGTAAAAGGACAAATCTGAGAGGTTCTAATCATGCAGTTGTCAAAGGCTTTCAACATCCAGACTTCCTTATGATTACACATGATCTAAACCAATAATGAATTATTCAGAGCCTTGAATGTTAGCAGGAAGATTTCATGTTTTCACAACTTCAGAAATGAGGAGAGACACTGAATATTATTGTGCAAAGAGTTATGCAAAATGATAGTTGAGTAAAAGTACGAGTACAGGAAAAATTAATGGTGGGAATCCGTAAGAAATTTAGAGTGACGTAGGTTTAGACTAAGCTGTATTCAGGGAGAAAGAAAAGCAATGTTGAATTGGCATGTGTGAGTGAAGAACTGACAGCCTGAACTGAATGGGTGCATTTTAAAAGAGAAAAAGAGAGAGAGATTAAGATTTGGAGTTTGAGACTTGCTATAGGCTTAGCTATATTGTCGGTGGTCAATACATGTGCGTGCAATGAATAAAACAGTGAAAATAAATGCACTTCTGTAAGCAACATCTTGGAAATGAGCAGGCCATATTGAATGAGGGGCAAAATACCTGTGTCTTATATGAGTGTCTACAGGATTCTAGATATTTAGCATTACTGAATTATGTGACTTGGGTTTGAATTTTGCTGGGCCTTTTACGAGTTGTGAAATATAAGACAAGTTAATCTTAAGCTTCTGTCCATCTTCTGTGAAACTAGTAATGGCACCTGCTTTATAGATTATGAGGATTCAGTGGCCTGATATGTGTACAGGGATTATCACGTGTCTCAAAAGTATTCTTATCCTTATTGTCATCAACCCTCTCATTGTCATTGGCCTTACTATCCCTAGGCACCAGTCTGGTCACCCCTTAACTCCTCAGTTCACCCCTTGTTGAGAATTCAATCCAGAAAAATATATTACTAACCCAGACATGAATATTTCCATCTGGCCCTCCCTTTTAAACATTGAAATAAGCATGCAATTGAAAAAATTGTTTAAAGTATCTTAAGAAGAATAAATAATAACACCTACAGAAAATGTGTCTAGATGGGAATTTCATTCATCTAAGATCAACTCAGAAAGCAAATTCTTCCACTTGCTTTTGGTGTTACCATTTCCAAGTCATTCTAGCTGAAGTTTTCAATGCCAAAACCCACATCAAAGCAGACAGAAGAAAGCAGAGGCCGGCAGGAAATAAGAGCAGCTCCAGGTCATCTCTTTCCAGGGCTGACAGCCCATCTTGTTCACATTCACAGCATATTTCTTAGAGCAGACACCCAATTAGAATATGGAGTCCAGACAATGGAAAATGTAATAATTTTGCACTCCCTGTCATTGCTTAAGGGTTGCAAGACCGTCTATGGTTTCCTCAAATATAACCTGAGATTACTGTGTTGGGGGAACTCTCTCTCCAGGGGCTCTGTGAGAAAAGGCCTCTTCAAAAGAGAAATCAACACTTTCAGGCCTGAAATAAACTTCTGATCACATTCACTCCAATTACAATGCAAGCTGCTAAATAGAATTCCTTTGTTAAAAATGGGTACAGAGATGTTTCTGTATAAATATAATTACCTCAATTTATTTAAAGAATGCAAAAAAGAAATAATCTGTACTTTAAGCGACAAAGCTTTGCAAATTGCATACCTACCATTACATGAAGTACCCTCCAAGCATGTTGGCTGCCTGGGCTCGGACTGCACAGACCCTAACATGAAATAGCCAAAGTCAGGGTGCATTAGAGGTGAAAGATTCCACACTTAGCTTCCTGCTTTTGGTGCCACACAAATGAACTTCAAGGCTGACAGAGTCTTAAAAGACCTGTAGAGGAAACAAGAACTTTAAGAACTGTCATCACGTTCATACACAATGGAAGAATAATAATATAATTAATAAATCAAATCACTATAAAATCGCAAAGACTCCCTGGGCTTATGCTACCATTGACAGATTTGCTCACTCATTCAAAGATTCATTCATTAAAAATTGTTCCCAGTAGCTGATTACATGAATGTCAATGGGCTGTAAAGACAAAGAGATAAGCACAAGGAATATCAAATCATTTGTACTCCCTGGGGTACGCATGAATGTATCAGTATATGGATTATTGCATGCCATGCCATGTGACTGCAAATAGAGGAGAGTGGTTATTTCTCCTCCATAAGTGGGTGACGTGAGGTGCCTTTGGAAAGAGTCTGTGGCCCCGCGCACAGGAAGAAGGAAGTCCCTGCTCCCCACTCCTTTGCATCATGAGATTCTGAGCCACAGGCTGTGGTTGGTGGACTTGATTATCAGAGATCTCTTTGTAATTATGAATGCTGCAAATATTTTCTTGGCTTACCACGTGATTTTTGGCTTAATTTACACTGTGCTCCAGCTAAGGTGCTTTCCTCATGGATTGAACCCTGGATGTTCTGATGCTTGCTGTGATAACAGGAGATAGAAGTGAGGCAGGTTTCTGAACTAGTCCACCCAGAGCTACCTTCTCCAATGTGAAGTCAACAGCTGCATGAGCCCAGATTGAGAAGTGCTGTAAGTGTAAACCATAAACCAGATTTTAATGACGTGGCACAAAAAGAGTAAAATATTTCAATATTTTAATACTGATTACAGGTTGAAATTATAATATATTGGATATACTAAATTAAACAAAATTTTATGAGAAACATTTTTTTCTTTTGTCATCTTTTTAAAAATATGGCTAATAAAAATTTTCATTTCCATATAGAATTCTATACTTTGTGTTTCCACTGGTCGCTTAGCTAGAGACTGAGTCTGTCGCCGTAAATCAAATGACTTTTGTATCTGGGCTCTGTCACAGAAAAGATTATGCTGATTCTATCCTAAGGCCCACTTTTCCTTATAGTATTGAATTTCCCTATACACGAGCATGGTGAACTTCAGATTTTCTTGATGTCTCTCAATAAAGCACATAGCCATCACTTGTTGTTTATTCCTGGTAATGTATAAATGTCTTTTTTCTTTATCTTTTATTAGATTCTCAGGTTGTTTTTTGCTTCTTATGAAATAACGCATTCCATCTCTATTATTTGAGTGGTGCCCCCCCCTTATCAATTCTAAGTTAGTCTATTATATTTATTCTATAATTAAAGTATACATACAGTAAACTTCCAAAACAGTAAGCAAGACAAATGTAAAGTATAAATTTATCTACCTTCACTTATCCCCACTTCCTAAGGGCAGCGACAATTTTTGTAGTCTTCTAGACACTAACCTTAAATTTCTAACAAAATTTTTCTTTTTCTATAAAAAGTAAACTTTTTTTTAAACAACAATCATATTTTCCTAAGAGACTGATGAGATAGGTAAAGATTGAGATAAAGTTCCAGTTCTTCCATTGGCTACCTGTACATCCTGGAGTAGGTCACTTCACTCTTTGAGCATCAAATTTTCAGTTTCTAAAATGAAAAGATGGCACAACCCTCACAATTGGCATGTCTAATCATGAGACCATCAAAACAAGCTAAGGCAGCTTCAGGTACCTACTATGAGTCCAGGGAATGGAGGAGAGTAGGACATTCCCTGTTTCCATCTCCCAGCATCCCCATTATGCTGGTCTCCAAAGCAGCATAGATTCCAGCATCTTCCACACCCTGTGGCCATGGTGGCCTTTTGCTTCAGGATCTGAGTGGCCAGGCTGCAGAGGCAGGCTACTGGGAGCCCTCAGGCCAGTATCCCTCTCAGACAGGTCTGCCCATCTCAGAACTGGTCTTCCTCCTTCCTTTTTCTGGTTCATACCATGGATCCCACACCAGTACCAGCCTTGAAATCTCTACTGAGCCTTTCAGTTCACTGAAACATCACGTTTTTATACTGTATGTCTGGTAGTGGGCAGGGTGGGGAATTGAGGGCTTCTAAGGGGGCGTGAACCTCGACTGCACCAGACAATTTTAACTCTCCTCTCTACCTGACCTCAGTGGAAGTCCCTTCCTCTAGCCTCCCCAGGGCTGACCCCTTTCTCAAGATGGCTCAAATAAGCCCTCCCTTCTCAGAGGCTTTTCTTACCAACCCTAGGGACACCTGACACCCATCCAGTGCCCTGTCTCCATTGTATTCAAAACCCAGGGGAACTGACATAGCCCCCTTTGCTCAGACTGTCTCTCTCTCATTTCTCCATCCTCAGGACCTGGCAGACCACCTGGCATCAACAGATGCCCAACACCACTTGTGGAACGAGTGTTCAATGGAGATTAGGATCAAGAGCTCACACAGACATGGCTTCTGCCCTTGTGAAGCTTTTCATCTGCACAAGACAGACATAAATCCAATTCCCACTAGCTCTTACAACAGCAAAGTCTCACAAAGGAAAAGTGCAGATTTGTCACGAAAACATTCAACAGAGGTTCCTGATCCGGTCTGGGAGGTTATGGAGGCTTCCTTTTAAGTCCGGATTCAAGGAATGAGTAGGCACTAAGTGGAGGGTGAGGCTGGGGAACAGAATGGCAAGTGCCCTGGCAAATATTTGTGCAAGACAAGGGGATGTTGACACACTGTGTCCAAGCAACTAAAAAAAAAAAAAAAAAAGCTAAAAAACTTAGGTGTGCTCAATCTAAAAATGAATGTTTATCTCCTTATGAAACAAAGAAATGTATCCCCACATACTCGGATGTCAAGTTAAAATATTTTGCGGTCTCTTTGCATGGGATGTGCCAGGGTGGGGGTGGGTGATGTCACGTGTGATATATTAAGGGGAAGAATTTATATTCCGTGTTAAAACTAAACTTACCAGTGACTTTGATGTCTTCAAATGTTTACAAAAGTTTAACTTAGAAAAAAAAAACCTTAGCTTTTTTCTTTAACAATAAGAGAAATGAGCTTTTAAATTTATTTTTAAGAGTGTTTTACTTAGGAAAATAAATCTGAAAAGAATGCTTCAGTTCCTTAAGCCTCTGTCATAACATTTAGGTAGCATTAAAAAAAAAAAAAAAAGCAGAATAGCCTGGATTTCAAAGGAAGTTTTAAAAAACTAAAATAAAGGAATTTTCGGAATCTATTTTATTTTAAAATATATTTATTCTTTATAAAACAGTTTTGTGAAAAAATGAATAATTCAAATTTTCCTATATTTTAGTATAAGTTGTCTGAACATAATTACAAAAGCAGAACTATTTTTGCTATATCTCTAATCAGTCAAAAAATTTCTTTTTCTCTAAAAGGATTAAAAGGTAGGTTAATATGCTATTTAAATTTACGTTTAGAAAGGCTTAGGAAGGGATCCAAGGTGTTCAGAGAGACTGATGAGGTTGGTAACGAGATGATGGAATTAGGCGATGGACACAGGAGAAGCCGCAAATGCCCCTGTGTGTGTGTGTGTGCACGTGTGTGTGTGTGTGTGTGTGTGTGTAGAAATAAAAAGTACAATTTTCCACACGATAAATTTGAGGTGCTAATGACAATTTGATGATATTCAAAATATAGGTATGAAATTGCAAATGGACATTTGCTAGAGCTGTACATTGAGGAGCCACCCGCACAGTGGTGTTTGAGGAAGCTGCAATTGGGACTGAACTATCCTACAGGTAGGAAGAATGAAAGAGGAAGAGAAGCAAGAACAGAATCTTGGAAATTTGAAAAGTTAACTTCCCCAGAATAATTATCTAAAAGCAACATAATGTGCTCCAATAGGTCTTATATTTAGACATTATTTTCAATCTGTAAACTCAATAAGTCCTCAATATTTAAGGTAATGGTCATTAAAAAAAAAAAAAGGAAACCTAAAAAACTGTATCTCAACCAGTTGATCAAGGCCAACATCAACAGTAATGAATCATGTTGATAGTATGTGTTATTGGAATTATGTCATGAGAATGTCACTATTGTGGTCTTCCTTCTGATAATCCTTAATCCCAGTCTAATCATGAGAAAAAATCAGGCAAATCCCAATGGAGGGACATTCTAGAAAAATACCTGACCATACTCCCCACAAATGCCAAGGTCATCAGAGACATGGAAGATCTGAGAAACTGTCACAGCCAAAGATAGACTAAAGAAACATGCTGTCTAAATGTAATGTGGTATTCTAGATGGGATCTTGGACTAGAAAAAGGACATTAGAAAAAAATACAGAAATCTGGATAAAGTATGGATTTTAGTTAATAATAACAATATATACATATTAGTTCATTAAACATATTAGAAAGATGTTCAAGGTTTTTTAAAGTTAAAAATACATAATACAATACACTCTTATAAAATTCACTGTGCTTTAATACTCAACAAAAAGCAGGAAAACTTAGATTGTATTTTTCATTTTAGTGTCTTGTTACACTTTGAAAATTAGGACCACTTATTCCAATGGACTGTTTTTTCTTTGTAATGAATTCATGTCATGATTCAGTGAGCAGGTATGTATTGAGCTCATACCATATAGTAGGCATTCTGCCAGTTTACTGGAGATACTTGGCAGAAAAGATCAGACTGTATATAAATAATTTCAATACAAATTAAAGATATCGTATCTAAGGGAGCAGGGAGGCTACAAGATAGGCACAGATTAATGTTATGAATTTTGGAGGAAATACTAGTAAAAATTCTCATGGCACAAAGAACATTAAAGCTGAATGATGAAAATGCACACATACAAGGAAGCAGTTAAGGATGTATCAGGAGGGGGAATTGCATGAACAAAGCAGAGAGGAACCAGGCAAACTGACCCCAAATAAGGGTGAGCAGTGCATGTGGTTGGAGAGAAAGGGAGGAGTTTGGCGGGCTGAGGAGGTGAGATGGGGAACACTATCAGGGCTGAGATAACAGTGCCAAGTGCTCTGAGTTTAGGTTTATTGAAGTAAATGGGTCACAGCAGATGTTTCAGAAGTCGGCATATCTTATAGTCAAAGATCTAATGTTAGAATCACACACATTCTACCCTATGAAAGAGCTCGATGCCCCAAATCTGAAAAATAGAAATATAACATATCATCATTCCCATTCTCCTAGGGAATGAAGTCCCTTCCAGCTTGAAATTAGATGGAAACCAGAGACGAGAGATGATTTCCTGGGAAGATACCAGTATGCAGAGCCAGGACTCTGGCATTAAGAAAATGCTACTCTTTGGATGTTTGTCCCACCAGATCTCATGTTAAAATTGGATCCCCAGTGCTGGAGGTGTGACCTAATGAGAGGTATTTTGGTCATGGGGGAGGATGTCTCGTGAATGGATTAATGCCCTCCTGGGTGGGTGAGTTCTTGTCTATTAGTACCCGAGAGAGCTGGCTGTTAACAAGAGCCTGGCACCCCAACCCCTCCCTCTTGCTCTCTCTCCCACCCTGTGATCTCTGGACATGTCGGCTGCCCTTCCCCTTTGGAAGCAGCCTGAGACCCTCAGCAGAGGCAGATGCCAGTGCACTTCTTGTATAGTCTGCAGAACTGTGAGCCAAATAAACTTCTTTTCTTTATAAATTACTAAGCCTCAGGTATTTCTTTATAGGCACACTAGCTGACCTAAGACAGGAAAGCAATAAAGCAGTCAGCAGAAAGTGGGCAAAGGTAGATTTGAGGCAGGGAAAAGTAAGAGAAGTAAAGGATCTGCCTTCACACTGTGTCAGATGGGCACAGGTCAGATGGGCAGATGGGAGGGAACTGCTCATCTGTTTTTCAAAAATTTCTTTCTAGGCTGGTGAAAATGCAAATTGGAAACCAACCAGCAAGTTGCGGTTAGTCAATTAAATATATGTGGTCAGCAGAACCTAGGCTCTTCCGAGGTTCTCCGCAGCTTAAGTGTTACCACAGGTAAGGGAGAAAGCTGGACATATAACATGGGACTAATATTTTTAGTTAACTTTTATCTTGAGATAATCATAGATTTAAATGCGTATGTAAGAAATAATACTAAGATAGCATGAGTCCCTTTAACAAAGCTGTCTGGATAGTTTCATAAGTTTTACAGTCTTATAACTGCTTTTCAGGGTAGCTATAAAATCTTACATTCCCACCAGCAATATACATGAGTGACCCATTTTCTCTACATCCTGGCCTGTGTTTGATACTTTCACTGTTTATTTTAGTCATTCTTATGGGTGTGTAGCAACATCTTATGGTTATTTTAATTTGCATTTCCCTGTAGTTTAATGATGTTGCGTATCTTTTCATGTGCTTATTTGCCATCTGTACATCCTCTTTGGAGAAATGTCCCTTGCTGTCATTTTTAAATTTTCTAATTGGATTGGTTTTTGTTTGAATTCATTATGTTTTGTTTACTGCTGAGTTTTGAGAGTTCTTTATGTATTCTAGATACTAGTCCTTTGTCAGATATGCAGTTTGCAAACAGTGTTTCACAGAGCAAAAGTTTTTAATTTTGATGAGATCCAACTGATCAATTTTTCTTTTATGGATAATGCTTTTGGTGTCAAGTTGATTAACTCTGCTTAGACCTAGATTCTGAAGATTTTTTCTATTTCTGTTTTGTAAAAGTGTGATAGTGTTAGCTTTGGATTTAAGTCTGGGTTCCATTTAGAGAAAATTTTTGCATATGGTGGAAACTTAGGCTTCTGCCAACAGCAACTGATGTTGATTATTGCAAGTTTAGATAGGAATTAATATTAATACTGCATAGAGCAATTTCTCTGACTCTATTTTTATTCAAAATAGTGTTCACTGTTTTATATCTAAGTCTACACAAAAGTATTGCTGGAATTTTAACAAGGACTTAATTAACCCTGTAGATTGCATTAGGATCATTGATATCTTCAGTATGTTAATATTCCAATTCATGAACATGGCATGCAGCTACACTTATTTAGGTCGCTTTTATTTCTTTCATCATAATTTTGTAATTTTTAGCATAGAAACGTTGTACAGGTTTTGTTATGTTTATGCCAAAGTAGTAATTTTCTTTGAAATGATTATAATTGGTATTATATTTTAATTTTTCCCCACAGATGTATTGTTTGTTCATATCCATGCAATTTATTTTTCTATTTGGACTTTTTTCCTGTGACCTTGCTGAACTCTCTTATTAATTCTAGTAGGGTTGTTTATAGGATATTTTGGGATGTTTTGTGAAGATAATGATGTCATCTGCAAACAAGAATAGTTGTGTTTCTTCTTTCCAATCTCTATGGCTTTTATTTATTCTACTTGCCTTACTGCAGTAGCTAGAATGTCTAGTACTTCTATTTTATGTAAGAAATTATGTAAACTTAGTGTTAATTGTTCTTTAAATATTTACTTCCAACCCCCAGTGAAATCACTAGAAATTCCTTTATTTTGGAGCTTTTAAATTGCAGATGCTTATCCTTGCCTTGTGTTTGATCCTACAGTACAGCCTTCAGTCTTTTACCTTTAGGTATGATGTTAATTGTAGAGTATTATGGATAATTTTTCCCAAATTCAGGTGTTTCCTCCTAATCCCTAACTTGTTGACTGAAAAAAATTTGTGAAATTCCTTTTTGTTGTTAATTGATGTGATCGTCTGATTTTTATCATTTAGCCAGTCATATGTTGGGTTGCATTGATTGATTTTAGAACCTTGAAAGATCATTGCACACCTGGAATAAATCTCACTTTTTTATAATTTATAGTGTTTTAATATTGGTGGATTAAATTTGCTAACATTTCATGGAGGAGTTTTATACCTAAGTTGTGTGAGATATTGCTCTACTTGTTTTTTTAGTAGACTCTTAGAATTTTCTGTGTTATTATTGGTTATGGTAATATTTTTCATATACAATTGGATGGAACGTGTTTCCTTCTCTTTTATCTTTTGGAAAAGATTATGTATAAATTAGTGTTGGCTCTTATTTAATTATTTGATTTCAATGTCCAGTGAAATCATCAGTACCACAAGGTTCCTTTACTGGGAAGTTTTAAATCTCTAATTTAATTTTTCTTATGGCTAAAGTTATTCATATTACTTACTTCATTTTGACTGACTTTTAGTAGTTCTTGTTTTTTGAATAGTTAGCCCATTTCTTTCAAGTTGTTGAATTTATGCGCACAAAGCTGTTTTTATTGTCAGCTTATTATCATCTTAATGACTGCAAGACCTGCACACGTCAGATTTTATCGCAGGTATTTGTAGTTATTTGTGTTCATTCTGTTTTTATCATATTTATTACAGTCTAATCAATTGTATTGATTTTTTAAAGAATCAGCTGTTTGTTATATTGATTTTCTCTCTTTTTCTTGGCTTTTATTTCATTGATTTCCAGTCTTTATTACTTTTTTCCTTCTGCTTACTTTTAGTTTTATTTCGCTCTTCTTTTTCTAGTTTCTTGATGTAGAAATTTAGATTATGTATTGAGAATTTTCGGCTTTTCTATGTGAACATTGAGTGCTATAAATCTGTATTTTTAGCACTCCTTTAACTTCATCTCACTCATTTTGATATGCTATGTTTTTACATTTTCAGTATCATCCAGTTACATATATATGTGTGTATGTGTGTGATGAAAAGAGTCAGTTCTGTAAAACATTTAGTGAGATTTATTCTAAGCCAACTATGAGTGGCCAATAGCCAGGTGACACAACCCCTGGAGATCCTGAGAACATGTGCCCAAGGTGGCTGGGCTACAGTTTGGTTTTGTACATTTTAGGGAGACATAAGATGTCCATCAGTACACATAAGATACACATTGGTTCAATCCAGAAAGGTAGGACAACTTGAAATGGGTGCTTCCATGTTCTGGGTAGATTCACAAATTTTCTAATTTCTAATTCATGAACTTTCAATTGGTTGAAAGAGTTAAGTTATTGTCTAAAGACTTAGAATCAATAGAAGGAATGTCTGGGTTCAGATAAGGGGTTGTGGAGACAAAGGTCCCTATTATGTAGATAGAATCAATAGAAAGGAATGTTTCTTATCAGACGTAAAGAGTCTGTTCTATCAGTCTTAAAGTCTCTGTTTTCATGTTAATGCTGGTCAGCTGTGCCTGAATTCTAAAGGGAGGAGAGTATAATGAGGCATGTCTGACTCCCATTTCCAATCGTGACCTGAACTAGTTTTTCAGGTTAACTTTGGAATGCCTTTGGCCAAAAGGAACGTTTGTCAATCAGTTGTGGAACTTAATTTTTGGTTTACGTGTATGTGTGTGTGTGTGTGTGTGTGTGTGTGTCCTTTGAGACTTTCTCTTTGACCCATCGACCTTTAGAAGTGTATTACTAATATGCATGTGTTTAGAGATTTACCGTTTTGTGATTTCTAGTTTGATTCCATTTTGGTTAGAAAACATATTGCAGTATATGCTCCAACATTAGCAAAGGGCCTACAATGATGACTATTCCATAGGCACGTGAAAGAAGTATATATTCTGCTGTTGTTGAGAGTGGGTATATATCTATATATGCATATCTATTAATCTATATCTAAATATACATATAGACAAGTTAGATATTCTTGGTTAACTGTATTGCTCCAACTTTTTATATTCTTGCTGTTTTTCTGTCTAGTAGATCTAACAGTAGCTAAGTTGGCATACTAAAGTTTGTAATTGTACCTGTGGATTTCTCTATTTCTCCTTTCAGCTCTATTGCTTTTTGCTTCATGTATTTTGCCATTTACCCGTTTATTGTCATTTGTTTTCCTAGTGTTTTGAATATTTATCATTATGTAATGTCCTTCTTTGTCTCATAATTTTCTTTTTTAGAATCTATTTTATCAAATATTTATGTTGTCACTGTTTTTAAAAACCAGTGTTTCCATAGTATATCTTTTTTCCATCCTTTTACTTTCAATCTATCTATGTTTTTGAATTCAGAATGAGTTCTAATAAACTCTAAACAGTTTATTAGAGTGTGGTTGTTTTTGTTTGTTTGTTTTGCTTTGCCAAATTCTGCCTTTAGCTGGTATATTAATTCCATTTACATTTAATGTTATTATTGAAATGTTAGGGCTTGCAACTACCATTTTATTATCTGTTTTCTCTTTGATTCCTCTAATTCTCATTTCTCTGGTTCTTTATTGCATTCTTTTCAGTTATTGCTTTTCTTTAGCATTTCATCTTTATTTGTCTATATATATATTTTCTATATCTATATGTATTTGTCTATATCTATATCTATATATATTTGTAAAGCTTTTGTTAGTTGTTTTTCTGGATTTTACAATATATATACGAGACTTATAACAACTTATCAATATAAGCATTTTACCAGTTTGAATAAAGTATGGAAAATTTACTTCCATTAAATTTCCATATCCTCTCACTTTTAAAGATCATTGTCTTGTGTATCAGATGGTGTCATAATTTTTGTTTTAATCATCAAATATAGTATAGAAAACTCATGAGGAGAGGAATATTCTAGTGTTAATAATCCTTATTTCTGCTCTTTTCATTTTTCTGTCTTCTGTCCTGACACTCTAAATGTTCTTCTTTCATGATTTTCTATTTGAAGAACTTACTTAGCCATTTATTCAGGTTTGACCCACTTACTACAAATTCTTTTAATTTTCTTTTATCTGTGAATATTTTTATTTCTCTCTTTTTCTGAAAGATTATTACACAGGATATTAAATTGTGG
Source organism: Colobus angolensis palliatus (assembly GCF_000951035.1). Taxonomy (NCBI): domain Eukaryota; kingdom Metazoa; phylum Chordata; class Mammalia; order Primates; family Cercopithecidae; genus Colobus; species Colobus angolensis. The sequence continues at coordinate 2,262,429 of NW_012115744.1, read as the reverse complement.
GTTGTCAATGTTTTTCAGTACCTGAAAACTTGTGTGACAGCTTTTTTAAATCTCTATGGTCTCTATGGAAGATAAATCAGCTGTCATTTGAATCATTTCCCTACAGGTAAGGCATAATTTCCCTCTGGCTTCTTTCAAGATTTTTAAAGTTTTCTTTTAGTCCTCTAAAGTTTATGAGGTGTTCTTTGTTTGAAACTCTTAGGGTTTATCTTGCTTAGAGTTTGCTCAGCTTTCTGGATCTGTAGTCTTGTGTCTTTCTCCAAATTTGGGAAGTTTATAGTCATTATTTCTCTGAATACTCTTTCAGTACCAGGCCTCTCCTGTCCTGAGACATCAGTGAAACTCATATTAACTATTTGTTGTTTTCTCACAGGTCCTTCATGCTCTGTTGAGATTTTTGTTTTGTTTTGTTTGGTCTTTTTTTAAATCTTTGTTGTTAAGATTATGTAAATTCAACTGATCTGTCCTCTAGTTTACTGATTCTATTCTCTGGCATCTCCACTCTACTTTAAAACATTCAGATCTAAAAAAATACTTATTACATTTTTCAATTCAATGATCTTGATTTGGCCCATTTTTAATAGCTTCTATTTCTTTGCCAAGACTTTCTATTTTTTATTTGAGAATAAAAATATTCAGGATTCTTTTTTATTAAAGAATCCTTCATTTTTGTTGAATCAGTTACATGGTGGTTGCTTTAAAATTCTTAATTTCTTATTTATCTCAATGTTGATACCAATTTGATTGTATATTCTCATCCAAGTCGTGAGGTTTCTATTTCTTGCTATGATGAGAGATTTTCTATTGTATCCTGTATATTTTGCCATTATTTTTAGACAATTCTGGATCCTCTTTTTTTTCACGTTTGAAAACAGTCATTCCATGTAGGTTTTGCATGCTTGTATTGGCAAAGAAAACCTGAGGACTATAGGAGGTCAAAATGTTCCCATCAGCTTCTACTCAAATGTTTTCATTCCCATTGTCAGGGGCTCCCTTTTTCCCTACCAGTGTTCTAATAACGTAGACAATCGAACCGGACTTCACATATTTCAACTTGTGTGGTATGTCAACAAACCCAGATGTCAAAATTTGGTGCAGATATTTGGAAACATTGGACCTGAAGCTACAAGAAGAGGTATTTGATGTTTTAGGGACTGATGTAGAAAGTCTCTAGTTTTTTGACCATGCCTTGTTCTGGAAATTCAAACCCTCAAAACTGTTTCTTTTTTTTTTTAATAATCTCCTGAGTAGTGATAATGTTTGCTTGCTCCATACTCCTTTTATCTTCAACACCTTCATAGCAAATTTTCTACTACAATGGTCACTTTCTACTAAGGCTTCCATTACTGCTTTATTCCAGGTAATTTAACATGATAATTAATGTGACCATATGCTTGCAACTGCCAGTGTCTAGTTTTCCACTGGATAAAATTAATTCTCCCTTCAAAACCAACTTAATAAACTAACCAGCACTGAATTCCCATTACTGAAGTTCTTATTATCTCCAAATTTATCTCAAAACCAAATACTGTATTAGTGAGTGCTCATTTGGAGAAACAGATGCCTCTCTAGATATTTTCAGTAAAAATATATTTAATACAGTCAGTTAAGTCATATATAACCATTGGAAAGTCTGTGGGAGAAAGGTCAAAAGACCATTTTCAAAAAATCTAATACGTAAGGACTGTAAGGAAACCAATACCAATAATTCAGCTTCTCACAGTGCCAGAGGGGATGATTATCCATGGGATTTAAGGCATCATTGAAAGCCACAGGCAATAACCTCAGCTGCTTCCTGACACTGGTGCTGGAGGAAAACAGCTTCTCCTTCCCTTTTACCTACCAAATGGGGTGTGAATGCCTCCCATCCTGGAAACAGAAATTGGAAACTCAAAGAGAAAGAAACTCTGAGAAACACTGATCCAGGCTTCATCGATGCTAGGTGAAAGAAACTGTGGAATGGAAAGGAGTTAATGCTACATTTTCAGCAGGGCATCCAGCACTGAGTACAGTGATCCAACTGCTCCAGGGGCTCACAAGCTGCACCTCACCCTGGAGCTTCTCTTGCTGGCTTTTTACCTCTTCGCAGGAAACACAAATGTCAGTTTTTCTCCCATTTCACATTTAATTTATCCCATTTTTTAATTCATTATTTACTCCACGATACATGTTTTTATTCATTACTTACATTTGAAAAATATTGAAGAAGGATTCTGGTTATTCTCATTCCCTTTGGTAAATTATTCCTGACCTTCTATTCAAAACAATTAGTTCAAAAAATTCGGCTCTGATTATGTTATTAAAACAAACAAACAAAAAAAAAACAAACAAGCAAACAATCCTGTAGTCCCCTTTCCTCTGGTATTCCTTGTCTGACATCAAGGATCTTTCTAATCTTACCACTACTTTCTGTCCAAACACGTTTTGTTTTTTATTGGTCTATAACACATACTCTAAATCAAGTATGAATAAGTCAGTTTGTCAACACTTGCGATTTCTCCTAATGATATAGACTTTACTCATCCTTTTCTCTCCGAGAGCATTTCTAGTAATATGTATTGGTGTTGACTTTGAGCCACATCCTACCTTGAGGAGACCTAGAACCCAGTAAGATATATAGACAAGAAAACAACTAATCACATCTCAATATCAAAGTGCAATGATGGTGCAGAATGCAAGTATGGTGGGGACACAAAAATGATGCACGGCGCCCTCTTGCTAAGAGTTGTAAGTAAGACTTTCTGGTCATAGTAATACCTTATGTGGCTTGTGATGAATGTGTAGGAGACAGTCAGGTAAATGAGAGGATGAGGATTTTAGAAATAGCTGTTAAGAGGAAAGGGAAAGTTTAGCATGTTCAAATTACAAGTAGATCAGGAAGGAAAGAATAGACAAGTCCCTGCCTAAGTACAGAAAGAAATGAGGCTAGCAAGACAAATAGCGATCATATTATTGAAGACCGTGTGGCCATACTTAAAAGCTTTGGCTTACTGTCAAAAATACTATATGGCTTTTAAAACATTTCAATCAGGCGGGTGTCATAATGGAATTTGAATTTTATGAAATCATACAAATAATCCTTCAAAGAATAAATTAGAACAGATTGAGCATGGACACTTGGGAGATGGTTCTAGTAAAGCATGATAATAATGATGAGAGCTGTCAGAGAAAACATTGTTCAATGCCACATGTTGAAGCATGATAAAGGATACTTTATTCAGTTCATTGCCATAAGCATAGGGGCCATAGCAGAGGGGTTTTGCAATGGGCAAGATAGATGGGGTTCAACTTGAAACACAGCAAGTTGAAACTTACAGCCAAGGAGCAGGGTGGATGTCAGTGGGTGGAAAATCACTAAGAGGAAACCTCAGGGTAAGGGTGGATTCTGGCTAAACCAACAGCAGAATTCTTGCTAAAGACAGGCCCCGGTAATCAGATATCACCTGGGGAATGGTGGCGGATGAGGAACCTGCAAAACAATCAAGAATGAGGGGTTCTTGCTAAAATAAGACAGCAAGGTTTTGCTAAAACTGACTTTTATAAGGAAGTGGACAATTGGGCCCGGGAGAAGGTTCAGAAACCTGGCTAATGTTTGGTCAAGCAGAGAATCTTTGTCAGAGCCTCCACAGAGCATCTGCTTGAGAGTGAAGATGAAGAGGAGAGAATCATAGTCAAATCTTTGGGAGATAAGATGAACGTGACCTGCAGTGAAGATGGGGAATCAGAAATGTGCACCTGCAGAGATGGTGAGGGAGTCATGCAGACAGATAATAACTAAAGCTAAACAGCTTGCAAAGAAGTTGAGTTCAATGTGGGGCCTGTTGAGTCTGAGGTTTTCATGAGAGCTCCAAGTGGAGACAGCCAGTAGCCAGTAGAATATGGACATAGTGCCAAAGAGAGAGGTGTGAAGTAAAGACATTAATTGAGAATTACTATAGACTAGAGGTCAAAGCTAATAAACAGTCCACTGTCATACCCCTCAGGAAAATTTATATTTAAAATCAGTGGAAGAGGAATGGAGCAATGCAGACGGAATAGATGAAAAAGCAGGATAAGTTGAATGTGAGGAAGTCAAGGCAGGAGAGCCCTCACAGAAGGAAGGAATGGCTGACAACCAAATGCAGCAGAGAAGCCTGAAGGATGACAGAGCACAAAAGGACCATCAAATTCAGCAGCCCCAAGGCCATTCATGACCTTGTTGAGAAGGGAACCAGTAAGATAACACAGACAGGCTGCAGGAGCATCTCCACCTACCATGCTTTTGTTTACTCATCATTCCCAGCTCAGGCATTTGTTAGAGATGCCAGAACAACCATGCTTCACTATTAAGGCTAAACTAGATTCACTCTAACAAAGCTTGTAATCTTCAAGTAATTCAATGCCTATCAAAACAAAATCCAACACACTTTAAACATTGGAGTCAAAATCCAGTCACTCAAGAATGTAACATTCACAATGTCCAGACTCCAACTAAAATTTACTGGACTTGTGATGAAGCAGGGAACTCTGAACCATAACCAGGAAAAAATATTAGTCAATGGATACCACACTAAAACCATAAGTGCCGAATTAATGGAATTGAAGGCAGAGGCTACGACACAACTATTACAAATATGCTCACAAAATTAAAGAAAAGGAAAAGCATAAAAAGAAGAGAAACTGAAAATATTAAAAAACGCATCTTCAGAGATAAGAATGTTATATTTGAAATAAAAAATATAACTGGAAATAAAAAATATAACAGCAGAGTAGTAGCTGCATAGAAACAGAACAAAAGAAGTCAAAAACTTTTAAAACACACATCTTCTTGAGTTTTGGACTGTACCAAGTATCTTAACATAGTTACATTTGGAGTTCCAGAAGGGGGAAGAAAAATATTTGAAATAATGGCCTTTTTTCTCCAGATTTAATAAAAACTATATTTCTACATATAACAGAATCTAAGAGAACCACAGATAAGATTAACACACACACACACACAAACATGATTAAACACAGGATCATAAAATAAATAAAGAAAAAAATCTTAAAAGAAACCATAAAAAAGCATTACATGCAGGTAACCAAAGATGAAAATGAATGCTTGGTCCTCGACAGAAACATTGCAAACCAGAAGAAAATAAAACAATGTTTTAAAAGTATTGAAAAAGCAAAGGAACCAAGAAAGAATTTCATATCCAGTAAAATTACTCTTCATAAATGAAGTTTAAATAAAGTAATTTTTCATACCAAAAAAAACTAAGATAATTTATAGGTTCAGTAGCACACTTACTCAGCAATGTACCAGACAGAGGTCCTGGCTGGTCTTATAAGACAAGAATTTTAAAATGTATATAAAATAAATAAAATTTTTCAGATGACATACTTGCAATATAGAAATTCTGTGGAATCTATTAAAGACTATTAGAAAAAATAAGTGAATTTATCAAGATTACAGAATTCTAGAATAATATACAAAAATCAATTGTATTTTAACAAAATAGCACCAACTAAATTAATTTTTAGAAGAATACTATATATAATAACATGAAAATAACAGGAATTATATTATTTTATAATATATTATTAATATAGTATAGCATAGTATATTATTATATAGTATACAGGAGTTAGCTGAACAATATATGTTCAGACTGCCATGGTAAAAATTATAAAAGTTTGTTGAGAAAAATTAAAGATTAAGGTTTAAATAAATTAAAATGTATACGAAGTTCATTGATTGTAAGCCTCCAATAAGAATATTTTTTCTTCAAAAGATTTATTTATTCAACATATTCCCAATAAAATTTTCAGAAATGTAGTAGTATAAATTAAAAAGGTAATTTCACATTGTTTGGAAATACAGCAGTTCCAGAATAACCAAAACAATCTTAGAAAAAAAAAAAAAAAAGAACAATTTTGGAGGACTTACACTGCATGATTTTGGGTCTTCTAATGAAGCCCTAGTGTGACACCAGCCTAAGGATGAATAGACAGATCAATGCAAGGAAATGAGGGGTTCAGGAATAGATAAGAGCACACATGATCAATAGATTTTAACAATGTTGTCCAGTTTTTATTATATGGGACTCCTTCAGTAGATGCATGTTTCTAAAATTGAGCAAGATGCTTATCACATGCCTGCGGCTCCAAGAATACTCACTGAAATGGCTTGAATTAGAAAATGAAATAATGAAATAAACAAGAAAGGAAGAAGCTTGTTGCTACTGGGATTAATGGGTGCATGAGATGAGGAATACAAAGCAGTAGGAAATTCCAAAGGAATGTCCCCTGTAGGATATGGGGTGCGTGGGACACAGGACACAGAGGTCTGGGCAGCCCCAGGGCCACCGGCTGCCTCTAACTGAACCCTGGGAGTCTCATTCAGCGCCTTTTGCCCCCGCGGTACCTTCATTCCTCGCAGCTGCTTCGTTGAGTACATCCAGGCCTGAGAAGTCAGGAGGTTTCTTGCAGGAAGGAAGCACATGCATACCTGCTAGCAGAGGGAGACAATGGAAGTTTAGATTTCCAGTCTCATTTCTTTCCTGTCCTTTCCAGAGAGAATTTAGTGGTACAAAATAAATAAATAAATAAAATAAAAAAATGTAAAAAGCATTTGGAGAGCCGGGGGCAGGGAGATGCTGGTTGGAGAAAAAGGAAACTTGGATTCTAAATGGGAAAATTTCTATTTGCTCTCTTTTCATGTGGCTAAATTTAAGATGACTGCTTTGGCAGCTGGAAGTAAAGGGAATGTAATAATTTCCAAATCTGAAAAATTCAGCCTACCTCTGTGTGCTACAATGTGCTGCTAGTGCTGTCCTAGTGGCAGAGGCCACCGAGGCACACAGGAAGTCCCGTGGGACAAGAGTTCATGGTTCTGAGGAGGTGAGAAGGAGCTGATCCTGTCTGCTCCCGGCTCATTATAAAAAGCAGTTGCCATAACAAGTTACTCCACATTCGCTATACAAATTGGAAACCTGAGCATACGGGAGAGAGGACAGGAAAGGCACTAGAAGGCTACGCTGGCTCTTCTCACATTATGCCCATGCCTTATTCTACTACATTAAATGTGCTGAATTGATGTTTCACATGGTTTACAGACGACTACAATATTTACTGGTGTTTTAAATTGATGTATAAGAATGTGATGGTGGTGTTTGAGAATTTGATTGGCATCTTTAATAAGATGGAAATGCAGGACAGTTTCTCCTAAAATAATGGTGTGTAAGTATCTTGCATCTGAGAATTGTAAGACGTTGTTGCTAAGGAATTGTGTATGGTTCACCAGGGAATGCTGTTCAGGGTGCTGAGAGTCATAATGTGAAGCAGCTTAGGTAATCAAAAAGGCTTTGCAGGGGCAGTGTTGATTTAAAAAAAAAAAGGGGGGGAACTCAGTAAAATATTTGAAGAGATTTACTCCGAGCCAAGTATGAGGACCATGACCCATGACACAGCCTCAGGGATTCTGAAAACATGTGCGCAAAGTGGTTGGGTCACAGCTTGATTTTATCCATTTTAGGGGGATAGAAGTGGCAGGCAGACATCAATGGATACATGTAAGTATTTGGTTCAGAAAGGCAAGACAACTTTGCAGTGGGTGGTGGGCTTTTAGGTCACACTTGGAGTCAAAGATTTTCTGATTGGCAATTGGTTAAAAGAGTTAGGTTATTATCCGAAGACCTGGAATCAACAGAAGGGAATATCTGGGTTAAAATGAGGAATTGTGGAGGCCAAGGTTCTTATTAATGCAGATGAAGTCTCATAGGTGGCCACCCTTAAAAGCAGTAGATGACAAATGTTTCCTATTCAGACCTTCATTTATTTATTTATTTATTTTCTTAAGACGGAGTCTTGCTCTGTCGACAAGGCTGGAATGCAGTGGTGAGATCGCGGCTCACTGCAGCCTCTGTCTCCTAGATTCAAGCAATTCTCCTGCTTCAGCCTCTCCCGTAGCTGGGACTAATGGTGAATGCTGCCATGCTAGGCTAATTTTTGTATTTTTTAGTAGAGATGGGATTTTACCACATTGGCCAGGCTGGTCTCAAACTCCTGACCTCAAGTGATCCGCCCGCCTTGGCCTCCCAAAGTGCTAGGATTACTGGTGTGAGCCACCGCGCCCGGTCAAAGAAATACATTTTGAGGTAAGTTACTTTGACTTATCTCAGGGCCTGCTATCTGTTATGTGATGCTATACTAGAATCAGGTTGAAATTTGGAGTCTTATTGCTACAGAGCTAGTTTTTTCAGTCTTAATGTTGCTGGAGCATTTAGGTGGATCTTTGGGTGTCTGTGGATGAGACCCCATCCCCAGCCAGTTTTCAGTTCTTGACACTGTCTTGAGAAAAAAATTCAGGGACAAGTCAGAATGGATGAGAGAGGCAATAAGATTCTACTGCAAAACCAATGTCCACACTTAAGAGAGAAGTGCAGGTGGGCTCATTAGAAGGAGCTGCGTATAGTGGATTTTGGGGTTTTAATTTTATGGTTGTTTCTTTAATCAGGGAGTGGAATAATCATTAGGTATTCTGGAAAAGGGATGAAGTAATTATTACATATTCTGAAAAAGGAGGGGATTTCAAGGACCCTCCCACCCCCGGTTACTGCCCCCTTTCTCCCTAACTTGGGTTTGCTTCGAAAGGTCATGGACATGTCATCCTGACCAGGGTTTTTTGTTTGTTTGTTTGTTGGCTATTTACTCTCACTTATTTTGGGGTTTCTGTAATCCTGTGATTTCTTTGCCCAGTTTTGTTTTAGCTGTTGTTGGGGCTTTTCCATGCTTCTATAAATACCCAGAGTTATTTCTATCTCATTAAAATCTCTGTTTTGACATCAACTGCACCTGGATTCTAAAGAGAGGAGAGTAGAATGAGGGATGCCCAATGCCCTCTTACCATCATGACCTGGACTAGTTTTTCAGGTTTCTTTGGAATCCCCTTTGTTGAGAGAAGGGGTCCATTCAGTCACTGGGATGCTTCGAATTGTACTTTTGGTTTATAGCAGCAATAACTGAGCTCCATGCTGCTTTGTAACTGCCCCCTTTTATTCTTTGCCACCAGGTTCCCATCCCTCACCTGCACCGCACCCACACCAGTCTGTTTTTGTCCACTATGATTAGTCTGCATTTTGTAGACTTTTATATAAGTGAAATCAAACACTATGTACTCAATTTTGACTGGCTTCTTACTAAGCACAATTGTTTTGTAAGTCAATATTTTATTTCTTTTTGTTACTTAGTCTTGTGATATTGTAAAAATATATATTTGGTCTTTGACCCCATTTCATGGCATACAACTCCTAAAATCCTTAGAATCTCCAAAGTGATGTATTTCTGTATGCTATCTGCAGGCACTTACAGAGTTGAATAACTGCAGGCAGCCCCTAGATAGCTTGAGGATGGAAGCTGCTCATCAGAAAAAACAAAGTAGGGTTAGAATGTTGGGATATTCAGCCCTACCTCCCCAACCTCCAGGAAGGAAAGAGGGGCTGAAGATTAAGTTAATCACCAATGGCTAGTTGTTCAAGTTCATGCCTACATAATGAAGCTTCCATAAAAATCTAAAAGGACAGGGTTCGGAAAACTTCCAGATAGCAGAATACCTAGAGGTTCGCAGAGGGTGGTACACCCAGAGAGGACATGGAAGCTCTTGGCCCCTTTGCCTGCACCTTACCCCATGCATGTCTTCATCTGTGTCCTTTGTAATATCCTTTATGATAAACTGGTAAATGTAAATAAGTGTTTTCCTGAGTTCTGCGAGCTGCTCCAGTAAATCACACACAAAGTGGGTGGTGTAGCAATCCTGATTTATAGTTGGTTGGTCAGATGCACAGGTAAAATAACCCAGAGCTTGCAATTGGTTTTGGAAGTGGGGGGCCAGTGTTGGGGACTGAACCCTCAACCTGTGGAATCTGATGCTATAACCAGGTAGATAGTGCCTGAACTGAACTAGAGGACCTACAGCTGGTGGCCATTGCAGAAATGATGCTTGCTTAATGTATGGGGGAAAACACCACACATTTGGTAACAGAAGACTTCTGTGTTGATTGTCATTGAGAGAATAGGAAAATCACTTTAAGTTTGTTATTTTCACTCAGTTCTGCTATATGGATATATAACAATTTGTTTATCCAGTTACCTGGTGACGGACATTTGGGTTGTTTCTAAACAGTTTGGAGCTATTACAAATGAATCTGCTATGAACATTTGTGTGCAAGCCTTTGTATGGGTGTACACTTTCCTTTTTCTGGGGAAAGACCCAGAGGTGTATAGGGTTGTCTGTTATTTTAAGAAATGGCCAATCTGTTTTCTAAAGTGTTTGTACCATTTTACATTCCAGCTAATAGAGTACCAGTTGCTCCTCATCCTTGTCAACACTAAATATGGACAGTCTTGTAATGTTAGACACTCTGATAGGTGCATAGTGGTAGTAGTGGTGGTTCTGATTTGCCTTGCCCTAAAGACTAATGACATAGAGCATATTTTCATGTACTTATGTACCATGCATATTTCTTCTTAATGTTCAAATTTTTGACACTTTAAAATTTTTTGTTTTATTTTTATCGAGTTCTTTATCTTATGTGATTTACAAACACTCTCCTAATCCGTGATTGCTTTTTGCATTTTGAAACCATATATTCCAAAGAACAGAAATTTTTAATTTTCATGAAGCTCAATGTATCAATTTTTTTCCTTTACAGCTTATGATTTGGTGTTGGTTTTAAAAAACTTAACTCAGTGTCACAAAATTTTTCTCCTTCTTTCTTGACATTTTATAGTTGTTCATTTCACATTTAAGTTTGTGATCAATGTTGAGTTAATTTTTGCATATTGTATGAAAGAAAGTAGTTTTGCGTGTGTGTCTCTGGTTACCCACCTGCTCTCCTATATTTGTTGAGAAGTTCATATTTTCTTTCTCCAGTGAGTAACTTATTTAACTTTGTCAAAAACAAAATGACTGTATTTATAGGTAGTAGTTTATTTCTGTACTTTGTAATCTGGGTCATTAATCTATTTTTTAATCTTGATGCCAATCCTATACACTTTTGATTACTATGTATTTTAAATAAGGTTTAAAGCCAAATAGTGTATATCCTCCAACACTGTTTTTCTTTTGCAAAGTTATTTTTCTAGCATTTTTCTTAGCATTTTTATATAAATTTCAGAATCAGGTTTTCAATTTGGGATTAAAGTGAAGTGATAGATTACTTTTTGGAGAATAGACAAATTAACAATATTGACTTTTCCAATAAATGAATATGGTATAGCTCTTTATGTAGGTATTTTTAATTTATTCAGAAATGTTTTTTAGTTATCATTGTGCACATCCGCAGTTGGCTGGTCCCTGGCCAGAATATGATCTGCCTTGGTAACTGTTTCATGAGCACTTAAAAAGACTGTGTTCTGCTGCAGGTAAGTCAACTGTTTTCTATAAATGTCAAGTGAATAAACTTGTTGATGATGTTCTGTAATTCTTCTACACCCTTACTGATTTTATTTTTCTTCTATCAGCTATTCAATGAAAGCTACTGAACTCACTAAATATAATTGTGTTAATTTCTCATTGTTTAGATACTGGTGTCTACATGAGTGGGGAGTGTGAGTGGAGGGGGAGAGTCAGAAAAGATAACTATTAGGTACTGAGCTTAATACCTGGGTGATGTAATAATATGTACAACAAGTCCTCATGACACGTGTTTAGGTAACAAACCTTCACATGTACCCCCAAACCTCAAATAAAAATTTTTTAAAAATTTTCTTGTTTTAGTTTTATCAATTTTTGCTTCATGGATTATGGAACCCTATTATTTAGGGTGAACATATTTAGGATTGCTGTTTTCTTGATGAAATAACATTCTTATCAATGTGAAATGATCTTTTATATTCCTGATAATATTAGTTGCTATGAAATCTACCTTGATGTACTCAAATAGCTACTCCAGCTTTCCTGCTATTAAAGTAACCTTTATATCCATCCTTTATAACACAGTAAACAGCATGTAGTTGAGTCTTGCTTTTATATCTAATCTGAAAATCACTGCTTTTTAAAATTATTTTTAAATTTGGGAATATTTATAGATTCACATACAGTTATCCAAAATAATGCAGATGTCATATCTATCCCTTAAGCAGATTCTCTCAAGTGTAACATCTTGCAAAACTATAATAAAATGTAACAACGATGTTCCTGACATTGATACAACACTGTACCACCATAAGCATCCCTCATGTTGCCTTTTTATTGCCACACTAACTTCCCTCCCAGCCCATTCCCTCCTGATCCCAAACAACCACTAAATTTGTTCACCATTTTTATAATTTTGTTATTTCTAGAGTGTTATATAAACAGAGTTTGATAACATGTAAACTTTTGGGATTGGTTTTTTTCATTCAGCATATGCTTGGAGTTTCTTCTGAGTTGTTGTGCCTTTCAATACTTCATTTACTTACATTGCTGAGCAGTATTCCATGTAATGGACACACTGAGGTTTGTTTAATCATCCACCAACTGAAGGACATCTGAGTTGTTCTCAGTTTTGGGCTATTACCAGTAAAGATGCTATAAGCATTTATAAACAGGTTTTTGTGTGAACGTAAGTTTCATTATTCTGGGATAAATACTCAAGAGTATCCAAGAGCCAATTTATATGGTAGTTGCATGTTTCATTTTATAATGAAGTGCCAAACTGTCTCTAGAGTGGCTGTACAATTTGACATTTTCACCAGTAATAAGTGTAACCCAGTTTCTCTGATTCTTCACTAGTATTCGATGTTTTTATTTTTTTAATTTTATGTTTCCTAATAGGTATGTAGTGATGCTTCGTTGTGGTTTTAATTGGCATTGGCCTGAAGGTTCATTATTTTGAGCATCTCATATGCTTATTTGCCAATTATATGTTCTCTTTGATGGGATGTCTCTCCATGTATTTTGCTTATTTTTTAATTGGGCTGCATTTTTTGTTTGCTTGTTTTTACTGTTGACATTTGAGAATTCTTTATGTATTCTGGATACTAGTCCTTTGTTGACATGATTTGCAAATATTTTCTCCCAGTATATTTTTTTCCATTCATTGTCTTCCTAGTCTTTGCACAGCAAAAGTTTTTATTTTGATAAACCTAAATTGATCAATGTTTCCATTTATGGATCACGCTTTTAGTTTCAAGTGTAAGATCTATGCCAAACCATGGAGTGCATGGTTTTTTTTTTTTTTTTTTTTTTGCAAAGTCTCACTCTCTCTCCTGGGCTGGAGTGCAGTGGTGGGATCTCGGCTCACTGCAACCTCCACTTCTCAGGTAAAAGCGATTCTCCTGCCTTAACCTCCTGAGTAGCTGGGATTACAGGCACCTACCACTATGCTCAGCTAATTTTTTGTATGTTTTGTAGAGACAGAGTTTCACCATGTTGGCCAGGCTGGTCTCAAATTCCCGACCTTGTGATTCGCCCATCTCAGCCTCCCAAAGTGCTGGGATTACATGCATAAGCCATCGTGCCCGAACTATTTTTTTCTACAAGCTTTATAGTTTTATATTTTACACTTAAGTTCATGATCTATTTTATGTTTATTTTTATAAAAGGTATGAGACTTACAATGAGGTTTGTTTTCCTGTCTATGAATCACCAGTGGCTCCAGCACTATTTGTTGAAAAGGCTATCTTTCCTTCATCGAACTGCTTTTGCACCTTTGTGAAAAATCAGTTGGGCATATTTGCAAGAATCTATTTCTGGGTTCTTTATACTGTTTCCTTCAGCTATGCAACCAACCAATACCTAATAGTCTTGATTACTGTAGTTATTTATATAATAAGCCTTAAGATCAAGTTGATTGATTCCTACAACTTTATTCTGCTTCCTCAAAATTATTTTAGCTATTGCAGTTCCTTTGCCTTTCAAAATCAATTTTAGAATAATCTCATCTATTCCTAGAAAATTTTGCTGGGCCTTTGATAGATGTTACTTTAAAGCTGCATATTAATTTGGAGACAATTGGCTTTAAACTACATTGGATCTTAACATTCATGAACATGGTATAGTTCTTTATGCATGTGGATCTTCTGTGATTTCTTCCATCCACATGTTGTAGTTTTCTGCATCTATACATATATATATATATAGTTCTTGTTTGCCTAGATATGCACATATTTATTTTTGAGAGATTTAAAATAGTACAGTATTTTAAATTTTGATATCTATATGCTCATTGGAAGTATACAGAAGTGCAATTGGTTTTTGCATGTTTATCTTCCATTATGTGGCATTCTTAAACTTATTAGTTCTAGGAATCTTTTTGCAAAGTCCATGGGATATTCTATGCAGACAACCATGGCATTTGCAAATAAGGGCAGTTTTATTTATTTATTTCAGATATTTTTCTTGTTTTTCTTTTCTGTCTTACACTAACTAAAATTTTCAGTACTATGTTGAATAAGTATGTAGCAAGCAGACACTCCTGCTTTGTTTCTAATCTTAGAGGGGGAAGCATTCACTCTTTCCTCATTAACCACAATGTTAGCTGTAGTTTTTTTCATAGAATATTTATAAAGTTGGGAAAGTTCAAGTTCTTCATTTCTAACTTGCTGAGCTATTATCATGAATAGTTTTGGATGTCATCAAATGTATTTTCTGCATCAATTGATATGGTTATGTGATTTTTCACTTTAGAAATATTATGGTACATTGAAATAATTGATATATAAATATTGAACTAGGCTTTCATCCCTGGAATAAACCTCACTTGGTCATGATGTATAATTTCTTTTATATATTGCCAAATTCAATTTGCTAATAGTTTGTTAAGAATTTTTGCATTTATATTAATACAGGATGCTAATCTGTAGGGTTGACATTTTGTGCTTTGTCTGGTTTTGATAGCAGGGTTATATTGGTTTCTTAATATGAATTGGTGTGTTTTCTCTCCTTTTCTTCTTTCTGGGACAGATTGTGAAGAATGAGTATTAATTCATTTTAATCATTCAGTAGAATGCTCTAGTGAAACAATCTGGGCTTGGATTTTTTTTTTTTTTTTTTGAGATGGAGGATTAATTACAAATTCAATTCCTTTAACAGTTACAAGGCCATTCATATTATCAATTTTATATTGCCTGAGGTCTGAGAGTTTGTGCTTCTAGAGGAATTGCTTCATTTCTTCTAAACTATTAAATTTATATGTGTAAAGTTGTTCCTGGTATTCTCTAATTCTTTTGACATCTGCAAGGTCTCCAGTGACAGCCCCTGATTAACTCTTTGTCTGCATAGTTTTTATCTTACCTACTATGTTTTTGTCATTCTTAGCAGAGGTTTGTCAATTTTACTGATGTTTTTGAAAAATCACCCCTTTGAGGTTTCTTGAGGTAGAAGCTTACGTAATTGATTTCAGAGATTTTCTCTTTTCCAAGGCATTCACTTACCAATATAAATTTACATCTCAGAACTGCTTTAGTAGTATTCTGCGAATTTCTATATATTGCATTTTCATTTTCACTAAGTTCAATATATTTTTTCATTTGCTTTCTGACAGATTTCCTCCTTGAAAAACCTATGGATTATTTAGAAGTGTGTTGTTTAGTTCTTAGGTAAATTTGAAGATTTTCCTATTCTATTTCTATTGTAGATTTCTGGTTTCACTTCTTTGTGTTTGGCAAATACACTGTATTATATCAATTTCGTTAAAATTGTTGAGGTTTGTTTTATGGTCCATGAAATTGTCTTCCTTGGTATATTTTTTTTCTGAATACCAGAAATATTTCATGTGTTCTGTTCTTTTGGGATATAGTGAGCTACTCATGAAAATTAGACCCTTTTGGTTCATAGTATAGTGAGTTATTCTATGCCTCTGATGATTTTCTTCTGTAAATTTCTGAAAGACAGTTGTTGATTCATCAACTGAAATTGTGTATTTGTTACCAACTCCTTTCCATTCTATCAGTTTTTCCTTTGCATATTTTGCAGTTGTGTTCTTTAGTGATTATACTAACTGCTCTGGTTTCTCAGTGAACTGACCCTTTTATCATTATAGACCGTCCTTCTTTTTGGTAATTTGCTTTGTTCTAATATTTATTTTATCTACTATTATATAGTCCACTCCCTTTTTCTTTTGATTGATGTCTGCATGAGGTATCTTGCTGCATTCTTTATTTTCAATCTGTTTATATGGTTATATTTGAAGTAAGTTTTTAAATAAACAGTATATAGTTGTGTCATGTTTTAAAGTTCACTCCGAAAATCTGTCTTTTAATTGCTATACCGAGATCATTTATGCATAATGTAATCATTGAGAAGTTAAGGTTTAAATGTGCTGTTTTTTTTTTGTTGTCTGTTCTCCCTGCAAGAACATTTCTGAGCTTTCTTTTTTCCGAATTCCTACATTACTTAAAAACTTTTTTAATTTCATTTTTTGTAGTGTTTTGGAATGTACCTTTTGTATAACTTTTCTGTAATGTTTTGGGGTGTGCCTTTTTTGTATAGTTTTTTGTGGTTTCTCTGGTGTTATATTCCTAACTTATCAAAGTCTACTGGTGTTATCATATTATTAGTTTGAGTAAAATCTAGAAACCTTATCTCCCCTCAGTTTTTTCTAACCCTACCTCATTTATAATATAGGTGTCTTAAACATTTACTTCACATACATTAATAATCACAGGAGATAGCTGTAATTTTGTTTTAATGCTGGGCCATTATTTGGAAAACTCAAGAGGAAAAGGAAAGTATATTGTATTTATGCATATGTTTGCTTACTGTATTTTGTTCTTCCTGCTGTTCCGTTTCCTCTATTTATTGTTAACTTTCTATTTTGAGAATGTCCTTGAGCCATTCTTTTAGAGTAGGCTTGATTGTGACAAATTCTCACCGTTTCCCTTTATCTGAGAGTGTTTTGAGTTCCCCTTCATTCATGAAGCATCTTTCCACTGGCTATAGGGTTCTGGGTTATTTTTTAATCATCAACACTTAAAAATTTTTGAGTCACTTTTTTCTGGCCTCTCTAATTTCTGATGAGATATTGCCTGTAATTTGAATGGATTTTCTGCTGTGGTTAGCTTGTTGTTTCCTTTTGGAGTTGTTAAGACTTCTTTGTGATTCGTTTTTTGAAATTTCATTACGTTGTGTCTTAGTGTAGATTTCCTTGGGTTTATCACAATTAGGCTTCCCTTAGTCTCTTGGGTCTATAAGTTTACGTATTTTGTCAAAATTGGAGAATTTTCATCCCTTATTTTGTCACGTACTTTTCAGCCACTCACTCTTACTTATTTCATTTTGGTAGTCCAGTGATATAAATATTAGATATTTTGTTATTGTCCCACGGATTCCTGAGGCTCTGTTCTTTTCTTTTTTCCTTTTAGTCTGTTTTCTGTTGTACAGATTGGGCAATTTCTATTATTTTATCTTCTAGTTTACTGCTCCTGTCCTCTGTCCCTCCATTCTGCTCTTGAAGGCAGAATTTTGTTTCAATCATTGAATTCCTCAGTTGTACAGTCTAGGTCCTTCTGTATATTTTCCTACTTCTTTGCTGAGACTTTCTATTTATTAATCTATTTCAAGTATGTTCGCAATTACCCATTAAAGCTTTTTTGTATTGATGGCTTTAAAATCCTTGTTAAACTTATTTTATCATCTCTGTGATAGCATCTATTGATTGTTGATATTCATTAACTTTAAGATCTCCTGGGTTTTGGTGTTAGGAGTAATTACTGATTGACTTTTTGGATATTATCTTATGAAACTCTGAATCTTATTGAAATCTTCTGTGTTGGCTGGATTTCTGACACCACACTGGCAGAACTGGGGAAAGGGGTTGCTAACATTACTTCCAGGTGTGGGTAAAAGTTTCACTGCCCCATCTTTCCTCCATTGAAATCCAAGGTAGGGAGTGCTTCTCTTTCCTTCTAGGTGTATTAAAGAAATATTTCCTAAAGTGTCTCCACTGATCACTGATACCTTACTGGCTGAATAGGATAGATCTGCCTTGCTCCTACTTCTCATGTTATCTCCACAGACACCATGGCAGTGTGAGAGGCAGGGCGGGAGTGTGTGGAGGGGATCCTCACTACCACTGAGGGGTGGTGAAGGTCCTAGATCTCTATTAGGCCTTCTCTTCTGTGATTCTGGCAAGGAAGGGAAGGGGTGCCACATTACTGCTGGGTTAGGAAGGAAGTTCAGACCCCCTACATGGTCTCTATCTACTCCTTGTGGGTCTAGGCTAGTGACCACTGAGCAGGAATGAACGTCCTGCCTCTCCCTACCTGGCCTTCTCTGACACCATCCCAGAAAATGACTGGAGCCTCTTGTTATAGTCACCTGAGGCATTTGACATTGTTGCCATCAAAGGAGCTGGCGCTACCATCTTTCTGCAGTTTAGCTGGAGTATAGAGGTTATAATCTAAAAGTTTTATGTTTTGCTAGGCTGCCCTTTTCCTGATCCCTAGGCTGAAGAGAGCATTTTGTTTTCAGCCTTTCATCCACGTGCATTAGCATTTTTGGCATCCTGGCTTCTTTAGTTCCAAGTCTAAAATATATGAGAAAAAAGTAAAACTCACAGGCCTCATCACCATGTCTTTCCTGGGTTCTTGAGATCCTGAAGTCCTTGGCCAGGCCACCTTATTGTCTCCTACCATAGTGTCTTCTTATGTTGGTTTTATATATGAAGTGCAGAGATTTTAGTTTTCCTTAGAAGAGAACAGGAAGAGGTATCTTCCTGCACCTGTACATAAACAGAAATCCTATTCTCTGCCTTTCAGTTGAAGTGTATAGATCATTTACATTTCACATGATTATTGATATGATTGGGTATAAATGTATGGTATTGCTATTTGCTTTCTGCTTGTCTCATGTGTTTTTAATTCTCTTTTCCTCTTTTCTGCTTTCTTTCAAATTAATTGAATAATTTGTAATAGTCCTTACTTTTTAGAACAATATTAAATTTACAGAAAAATTAAGAGGATAGTATAGTTGCTATATATTCTGTACCAACTTTCCTCCTATTAACATCTTAAATTAATATGATATATTTATTACAATTAATGAACAAATACTGATACATTATATTAACGAAGTCCATAGTTTATTTAGTTGGGGTGGTTTACAAATTGGTTTTTTTTTTCCCCTGTTCTCAGATCCTGTCCAAGATATCACATTGCACTGTTGTCATGTCTCCTTAGGCTTCTTTAGGCTCTGACAGTTTCCCATAATTTCCTTGTTTCCATGACCTTGATGATTTTGAGAGATACTTGTCAAATATTTTGTAGGATTCCCCTCTACTAGAGTTTGTCTGATGTTTTTCTTATGATCAGAATGGAGATAGGATTTTAGGAAAATTACAGAAGCCAAATGGCATTTTTACCGTATTATATCAAAAGTGCATACTGCTAACATGACTTATCACTGCCGATGCTGACCTTGAGCACCCGGCTAAGGCAGTGTTGGTCAAGTTTCTTTATGTGTAAGCTCTGTTTTTCATTGTTCTCCCCCTTCCCATGCTGCACTCTGGAAATAAGCTACTATGCATTGGACACTTGCAAAGTGATGATTTACCACTTTTTTTTTTTTACACCTTACGAGTAGAGTGTCTATATAAATTACTTATATATTTTTTTCCTTTTTGAGATATTTATATCTTCTCCCTGTTTTTTGTTTTAGTCATTTATTTATATTAGAATATATATTTATGAATTTTTTTTATACTTTAGATTATAATCCAGTACAACTTTCTGTATTTGGTTGTGCGAATTGTTCTAGCTTTGACTGATTTCTCAATGACGTCTATTGTGGTCTAAGAGCAGAGTTTTTTATTTTAGTCTTTAAAACTTGCTCTTTAGTCTTTAAAACACAAAAGTGTTTTATAGCCCAGAATGTGGTTTATCTTGGTCATTGTTTCATGGGAACTTGAGAGGAATGAGTATTCTGCTGTTATTAAATAAACGCTCTATAGATATCAATTAGATCAAATTGATTGATGGTGCTGTCAGGTCAATTATATCCTTATTTTCTGCCTGTTTCATCAATTACTGAAAGAGGAATGGTAAAATTACCAACTATTATAATGGATTTGTCTATTTCTACTTGTAATACTGTTACTTTTTTCTCCCATATTTTGATGATATTGTTAAATATGTACACAAAATCTATGATTTTGGTACTATTTTGTACTTTCTGAGCTTGCTGGGTTTTTTTCCTTTTCTTTTGTGCATTTTGTGTCCCCTCTGGTCTTAATTGAGTATTTTATATGACTCAATTTTCTCCCTTCTTTTAGCGTATCAATTATATTTCTTTTAAAAAATGTGTTTAGCAGTTACTCTGCAGTTTGCAATGTATATTCACAACCAAATTAAGTCACTCTCAAATAATACCATAATACTTCTTGGGTGGTACAGGTACTTTTAGCAGTGTACCCCCAAGCACTCCTTCCTGTCCCTTTTAACTTTGTTGTCGTTCTTTTTCCTTATGTATATGCTATAATCACTTAACGCACTGTTACTATTAGTACTTTGAATAAACAGTTGCCTATTCAGTCAATTCAGAATGAGAATAATATGAAATTTAATTTTATAATCACTTATTCCTCCTTTGATGCTTTCCTTTCTTTATGTAGATCGAAGCTTCTGAGTAATATTATATTCCTTCTCCCTTTTAAAAGGAAAGTTCTTCTCCCTGAAGAACTCTTTTTAAAATGTCTTGGGGATTAGATCTACTGACAAAACATTTCCTTAGTTTTTGTTTGAGGAGGTCCTTATTTCTCCTTAGTTTTTAACGGATCACTTTATAGGATGTAGAATTCAAGGTTGCAAGTTTGTTTTGTTTTGTTCAAGTGTTAAATATTCCACTCCACTCCCTTCTCGTTTGCGTAGTTTTTGATGAGAAGTCCAATGTAATTCTTATCTTTGTTCATATATCTGTTAGGTGTTTTTACCCTCTCTGGCTGTTCTCTTTGTCTTTGGTTTTCTACAGTTTAATTGTGATAGTCCTAGGTGTATTTACCTACACTTATGTATCATGTTTTATATTCTCTGAAATTCCTGGATCTGTGGTTTGGTGTCTGTCATTAATTTTGGAAAATTTGCACCCACTATTTCTTTAAATATATCTTCTGCTTCTTTTTCTGTCATCTCCTGATATTTCAATAACACATGTTAAACCATTTGAAATTGTCCCAGAGTTCTTGGGTGTTGTGTTCCTTTTTAGTTTGCTTTCTGGTTTCCATTCTTTGAATTTAATTTTAGAAAGTTTCTTTTGACATAACCTTAAGCCCACTGATGCTCTCCTTGCTATGCCTAATCTATTGACGAGCCCATCAAAGACATTTTTCATTTCTGTTATGGGTTGTTTTGATTTCTAGTATTGTTTTATTATTTGTTAGAAATGCTATCTCTCTGCTTACATTACTCATTTGATTTTGCTTTGTTTTTTGCTTTGGAGCCCTCAACATAGCCATAGTTATTTTAAAATTTTTGTCTTATAATTCCAAAATCTCTGCCTGTATGAGATTCTGATGCTTGTTTTGTCTCCTCAGATAGTGTTTTATCTTGCCTTTTTAGTATATCTTATAATTTTTTTGTTTTTAGAAGCCAGACATCCTATGTCAGGTAACAGGAACTGAAGTAAGTAGTATTCTAGTGTGAAATTTAAATTAATCTAGCTAGCAGGTGGGTTGAATTTAATATTTGCTGTATGTGTAAGCATCAGAGGCTTCATTTTTTCTAGTGTTCCTAAAGAGTCTAAGCTTTGTAGTCTTTTCATTTCCCATAGCACAGGGGAATTTATTATGAGAACACTTTCCCATTTTGCAGGACATAAGTTGTGAGTAGGCTATATTTCCATAATAATACAAAAGGAAGATATAGAAAGTTGCACTCAATAGCTCAAACTTCAGCTCAAATATTCAGCAAGTGACCTCATACAAGAGACAATCCCCACAACAATTTTTTGAAGCAATTATTAGTATTACTTCCTAGATAGCAACATTCAGAATCAGACAAAGTTTATGCCCTAAATGGCAGAGTCAAGCCCAATGAACTCCAAACCCCAAGTATTTCCCACTATACCAGGTTCCCCTCCACCCTGCTACCCTGAACCCTACCCATGTCCAGAGGCTGACTTCTACAGTCCTATAAACTAGCTATATCAGGTCCTGAAAATGCAACCAAGGAAAGGGACTGGAATTTCTCTCTCAGGGAGAGAAGACAATTGGATGATGTGATCTTCCTGGGAGGCAGATATATTTTGTCAACCAACCCAGATAGCCCACAGTGCTTTCTTCTCTATTATCTTCTTTGGCACACAGTTCCAAGAAAAATAATACTTCTACTGAAAAAAATAAGTATATGTGATTTTTAGTACATGGTAAGAAAAAGGAGGGTTAAGCTAGCCCTAGAGAATAATTTTCATAATCCTTTCAATAATTCATCACTCCCTCCTAGACACAAGATATTTAAGCTGATAAACCAAGATTGCGTAATACTAATTTGCTCGATCCCAAGTAATGTATCATCTGTTTTTTCCACCCTTCTTCTTTAAAAAATGAGTTTAAAAAAAGGAGATTTGCAAAAGCAAAAAAAAAAAAAATTGTAATTAACTTGTTGATTGTGTCCTTAAGTGAGTGTAAAGGATTCTTGTTTTACACTACAAAGCCATATCGTTTTCCACAAGCACTGTCCTTTAATAGTTACAGACCTTTAAAATTGATCAGACAGAATATTTTCATCTGGCACACAAGGGTATCAGTGATTTTCTTACCCTTTAGCCTTTCATGAAGTCAAAAGTAGAGACGGAGATTTGGAAGATGATAAAGGCCATCTGACAAAAGCATTATTTGGAGTTTGGCTGGACTATTAGAACAATATTCATGTTTCTGGATCCATTTAAGTGATGATATAATTTACTTTTGAAGGTTGTGTTAAATATCAATACAACTTAGAGGCAAGAAGTGAAGTGAAATGTTTCAAAGCTAACAATGTCATCTACAATACGCAGAAGAAATAAAGGTGATGATGTGAGTAGATGCTTCATTTTTAGTCAACACTTTTAGTGTAACAGGGCACTAAATCTAAAGTCCAACTGACGCACTACCTTTCAAGAGATGCCAAATTCTAAAGAAAATTTTAAAGTCATGTATTTTAATATGTTTTTAAATAATATATTTTTAAACTATTTTAAAATAACAAACTTTCTAAAATTATTGAATGGTATTTTTCTAAAAATATGTTCTTTCCCAAGAATGGTTATTGGACTCTGACATTTATACAGATAACATGAGTTAGAGTGCAGATGGAGAGAAGGATTTTATGTGAGGATTTCTTCAAAGAAAGTGCCACTACGACCTTTCCCCTCCCACTGAGACAGAGGTGAAAATGGGGTGTCTGCTCCCTTCACATCTCAAGAGAAAAGACTTAAAGTTGATAACCAGGATAACTTTGACATGGTGGCCAGTCATCCGCCTTGCCCGGGACTGCGGGGCTTCCTGAGACATGAGACTTTCTCAAAACTGAGAAAGTCTGGGACAAAACAAGAGGATTCGGTCACTTTCAAACTGGACTCCGGAGTTGAGGAAGAGCTCATGACACCAGTATCTGAGCCATGACATAACACCACCCAGTCATCGTGCTAGAGTCTATTTATTCTCCAAATCCCCTGAGCTATAACATGAGTTAAACTTCAAACTTCTAATTCATCCTCCCGTCAGCTGATGACTAGCTCCCTATTTCACTGAGAAAATAACACAATAAGAAGAGAGCAGGCACAAGAACTTCCACAAGCCTCCTCGACCATGTCTGAGCCATGTGCTCTGCATTCCTTCCTGTGGCCGAGGAGAACCTGTCTGTGGCCCCCACACTTGACTGTCATCTACTATTGCCTCTCCCCTAGTGAGGGACGCATGCCTGCAATTCTGTCCTCTCCCCTATAGCATCAGTTGTTGTTCTTTCTCACACTCTCTTCTAGGTAGTTCTAATCAGTGTAAAAACATGTTGTTACCTTGCCCGTCTTAAAGCATGCACACATGCACACACGCACAATTTCCTTTTCACCCCTGTTACTTCTCATCTAAGGAATGCCATTTTCTACTCTCATTGTGGCTTTTTCTCCCAATTGTTATTAACATTACAGTGAGGCTTTTGTCCCAACATGCTACCAAAATATTACTCTTGTGTAAGCTATTAGTAACCCTTACTTTGCTAAATCTAATGACCAAATGTGGGTCCTCATCTTCTGTGCCATATTAGGTACATCTACTCATTCCTGTCTCCTAAAAATATTTTCCTAATTGAGTTAGAGGAAAGCATGCCAATCTTACTAAAAAATCTACAGATAATAAGCACCTATTTTGTATGCAGTCCTATATTAATTATTTTGAGAAATATGTTTAGACCATAAAATATATTTTCTGCTGCCAACCTATAGACTCAATATGGATGCCTCCCTGGCAGCTCCTTTTCCTTCTGCTTTGCAGGAGAGGGAAAACTTAACTTTGAAGATCAAAATACTCCTAAATATTTTGGTCCGAGCACACTAACTTCTGAATCAAGAATCTCTCTTGCAAACTGAAATTATGATGAAACTCCCTATTGCTTTCAAGGGACCAGAACATTTTTTTAAAGCCAAGTGTTTATACACCAGCTTGGGGAAAGCTTCTCACACTGAAAGAAATTTTAAAAGTAGATGACATATAAAAATAAAAGTGAAGTTTGACAACATTTTATACGTATGTTATTCAACTTATTGCTCACAATCTCATTTATATTATTATAATAAAATAAGTGTAAATCCAGAAAATCGTGTGTTTAATACATGCCAGTGATGTCACACAAGGAACAGTGCCTCTATTCACATTCCCCATTTCGAGTCCTGGCCTCGAAAACGTCTTTCTGTAGTAACAGGCAAGATCCCTCTAGACAGCATGCTCTGCCATAGCCTATGCTATGTGCAATTATTGCTTTTACGTTTGCTGACATTGTGGGTAGACTGTGATGGCTGACTTTTTTGTGTCAACTTGGGTAGGTCATGGTGCCTAGATGTTCAGCCAAGCATCAGTCTTGATGTTGCTGTGAAGGTATTTTTAGATATGATTAACATTTAAAACAGTAGACTTTGCATAAAGCAAATTGTCCTCCATAATGTGGATGGATATGCCTTTTCAAGTCAGTTGAATCTGTTAAAGACCCTATGAGCAAACATCATAATTTCCGAAAGAAGGAATTCTGCTTCCAGTCTGTAACATAGATACCCTCTGTTTCTCCAGCCTGCTGGCCTGTCCTGCAGATTTCCAACTCACCAGCCCCCCACAATCACATGAGCTAGTTATTAAAAATAACCCCTCACATTGGTTCTGTTTTTCTGGAGAATCCCAATTAGTACAGTAGTGCAGGTGGTTGTGTGTGTGTGTGTGTGTGTGTGTGTGTGTGTGATGTGTGCCTTTTATTAAAAGAAATTGAGTATTTTGCTATTAAAAGTAATGGTTAAAAACTGCAACTACTTTTGCACCAATGTGGTAAATGCCTGACAAAGGTCAGGTTCCCTGGAATATAGTCTCTTAGCCAAAGATTTTGAAGAGGAAGTTTATTGATGAATGCTGTCGGGATCAACAATCAAGGGAGTTGAAGTTGATAGAATTTGAAAAATGCAAGGTTTGTAATGCAATGGGGTCATAAGACAGAAAGCTCTAGGTCCAAAAAGGCCCCAGAGGCACCCTCGTAAGGCCTCTCTCTCCCCCACTGTCACTAGTCTTGGTAAATGTGTTGCCCTGGAGAGAGGCAGGATCTTGGTCTCTCATTGGCTCAGGCAATGCCTGGAGAAGCACTGGCTGGGCTGTCTTCTTTCAGTACTGTTGGCAGTGTGGAGAATGAGTGCCGCATCCTAGATGCGGCTCTGGGACGTGCACGCCACTATCCTCTGTAACATTTTAGGATTCCAGAGCTCCAGAGGAGACACAAATGTTTGCTGATATTTATTTAGCCATTTAGCCGAAACTTTAAAAAGGATTTTTTCAAATAATTTTGGACATACCAGATACTTAAAAAGATAGTACAGGGTTCACCTGTTTCCCTAATGTTAACATTTTGCATAATCACATGCGTTTATTGAAATGAAAACATTAACATTAATAAAATAGTAATAACTAAACTGCAGATTTTATTAATATTTCCCCAGATGTCCCACAAATGCCTGTTATCTTTTTAGGGCAGTCAAGAATATTACATTACAAGTATTTGTTTTCTCAGTCTTAGGAAAGACAAAATGCAACAGACAACTAAGGATGATGTTATTCAGGTAGTTGTAACAGGGAGAATGCGCATCACTGAAGAGTCCGGTGTCTTAAAGGGGCAGGTAGACAGGTCGAGAGTGAGAATATGTGAGCTGGTAGGTAGATTTCTCCATCTTCATGCTCCTGGGAATACAGGGGTCAGGTGAAGCTCAGCAATGTCTATCTCTCTTTATCTTTCATGACCTTGCATTTTTGAAGAGTACTGGTCAAGTATCTTGTAGGATGTTCCCAATTTGGGTTTGTCTGGTGTTTACTCATTATTAGACTGGGGTTACAGATTTTGGAGAGGAGCGACATGCACATGAAATGCCCTTCTCATCATATCATTAGCAGCACATGGTACCAACAGGTATGATTCCGGGTGATGATAACCCTGGGCACCTGGTTAAGGTGGTGTCTGCCAGGTTTCTTCACTCTGATGTTACCATGGTTTCCTTCCTTAGGTACTTTTTTGAAATATCAGTTGTGTTCTAGGTACCACGTAGGCTCTGAAGCTTCAGATTAGAATTATTTGTTGCATCCAAATAATTCATACAGTCCCACAGGGAAACAGACAGATGTGCAAAGTGGGGGTGGGAAGAACAGTCTCAATGGGGATAGAGTTTTCTCAGCCCTAGATTCCCAATGAAATCCCAGCCTTACAGAGTGGGAAAATCAGTCGCAGATCTGACCCTATGCATAAAAGGAGTTAGTTTGAATCATAAGAAAAAGAGCAAGAACCATGTCCAGGAAGTCAGGTACATTCTACATTCGTTTTCCCCTTCCTGCTCCTTAAACAAGCATTCTCTAGGCTGCGTCATTGTTAGTTTCTAAATGTTTGTCCAATCCATTTTTCTTTCCCAATCTATTACCTTAGTTCTCTCCCTCTCTGGTCCCACCTCTGTAGAACATATGGAATGTTCTTTGTAAAGCTTGCCCTCCCCCACCCCAAATATTCTTCCCAATGTCACCACACAGACTGATCTAGTTCCACTTTTATATAATAGTCATGAGTTTTTTGTCAGTTGCCATGGACCCCCATGTTGAAGGCCATGTTACTGGAGCATGCCCAAAGAAACAAGACACCAGTGCAACCTAAGTGGTCAGGCAGAGGAATGGGACTGAATTAAGAAGCCAACATGGTACACCAGGATCCAGGATCCAATCAGATCTAGCCTGGCATCTCTCCATGGCAGAATCCGGTCAGATCATGCCTCCCAGCAAAACCTAATTGCAAGATCCAATCAGATAGCACCTCATTACCTGTGCTCATAAAGCTCCAAACCCAGCTCAGAGAGACAGAGTTGAGCATTTTCCGCTGTCTTCTGTCCAAACAGCAATCAAACTTGCTTGCTGCAAAAACTCAGTGCTTGGGTGTTTGACTTTCCATTGTGTAGGCAAATGGATCCAGTTTGGTTCAGTGACACTAAAACCCACCAGACAGAATTCCATCTTCCTGACAAAATGCCTAAGTCCTTCATGCCCTTCTAGCCCCTCAGCCCACTACCCTGACTCTCATCCCCCTCTCTCTACTCCAGGGACTCTGCATTACTATGATTTCCTCTCTGTCGAAGCACCTCACCTCCCAGACGTTCACCGTTTCATTCGTGCCAGTGGCTGCCTTCCACAAACCCTCTTCTCTGGACTTACTCCTGTGTATCTTTTAAGACTCTCCATCTGGGCTGATGAATGGGTCTCCTGGATTCCCTGGGGCACTTCCTCTGCTCACTCCCTGGGTCATTGTACCAAGTACTGGCTGTAGGGATGCACGCCTCTGTGGTTCATCAATCCTGTGACAGGAAGGACAAATCACTCAACCTCTTTGTGCTTCAGATTTCTCATCTAAGCCATAATGAAAATGATAGCATGTACTTCTGACAGTGTTTAGCAGAGAGCCTGGCACATACTAAGCAGTAGTAGCTTATTATTACCCCAGTGTCACTGCTGCCACTGTTGTTAGTTTCTGTGACAGGCTCCCACACTGGGCTGTGGAATCCCATAGGGCAGTACCTATGCCAGTATCTTCTTCGAATTCCATGAAAAAAAACAGTTCCCACTACATGTTGGCTTTCAATAAATATGTAAGGAAGAAAGACAAAAGAAGGAAAAAAGTTAACTCCTTATTCTTTTTGTAACACTTTCAAACCAATGTTTCTTATATGCCTAGTACAGACTACTCATACAATCAATTTCTTGTAAAAATGTAAATCACTAATAATCAGTATTGATGAACGCTAAAAATATTCAGATAGGTCCAACCTAAAATATTACTGGATTTAAGGGAAAGAATCAGAATAGAAATAATTACTAAACTCTGTTTTCCTTTAACAATGTCTTTCCATAAACATTTATTTTAAAAATAATGAGGCAGTGGAAGAACTTCTGAATGGAAAAAGCTCTGCTAAGCCAGAAATGCCAGAAGATTTCTAAATTCTAGATCTTCTCCCAAGAAATGCCTTAATCACTGTGAAATAAGTTCTTGGAAAATGCCTAATATCCATCCAGACACATTCCTTGATGCTAAGAATGACTTCAGGTTCCCGTCTGACCTTTAGTCTAGGGTTCCCTATAGAGAACAGCTGCACAGTGATCCCTGAGTTGTCAACCAGGATGAGCAGGTTGTTGGAATCAGTGTCACCCATGTCCTGCTGGTCAGTGAGCCCAGTGTAGGGAAAGTGGGCTCAAAGAGTCATGCATCACAGGGCTCAGGTCCTTGCTAAAAGATATTTTGCTTTGCAGAAAAATTCACTTCATAATGCAATTAAGAAATTACATAGTACATTTAAAATATATTTTAGTTTTTGTGTATTTGATTTCTGCAGAAAATGTTGGAGTTGGGAATTTCCAATTCAACCCTATCAATATCATTTTTCTTTATATCTTCTAAAAAAATGGGATACATATGCAGAACGTGCAGGTTTGTTACATAGGTATACAAGTGTCATGGTGGTTTGCTACCTATTGATCCATCCTCTAAGTTCCTTCCCCTCAACCCCCACCCCTCAACAGGCCCTGATGTGTGTTGTTCCCCTCTCTGTGTCCATGTGTTTTCAATGTTCAACTCCCAATTATGAGTGAGAACATGCAGTGTTTGATTTTCTGTTCCTGTGTTAGTTTGCTGAGGATGATGGCTTCTAGCTTCATCCATGTCCCTGCAAAGAACATGCTCTCATTCCTTTTTAGGGCTGCATAGTATTCCATGGTGTATATGTACCACATTTTCTTTATCCAGCCTATCATTGATGGGCATTTGGGTTGGTTCCATGTCTCTGCTATTGTAAATAGTGCTGCAATAAACATACATGTGCATGTATCTTTATAGTAGCATGATTTCTATTCCTTTGGATATATACCCAGTAATGGCATTACTGAGTCAAATGGTATTTCTGGTTCTAGATCCTTGAGGAACAGTCATGCTGTCTTCCACAATCAACCCTATCAATATTTACTAGGTAGTTACCAACAACATCATATTCGTCACATTATCCCTCACTTTAACAACAATTTTCTCTAGCATCGAAGTATTAACATGGTACCAATATTTTCCACCTTTCCACCATTTTTTTGCTTTCTTCTATCATGAACCCCTTGAAAGAATTGTTTATAGTGTCTGCATCTGATATTTGTCCTTCCCTTCTTCCATTCCATCATTCCAGGTGTCCTTCCTTTCAGTGAAAATGTTCTCATCAGGGCCACTAATAAATTTCACTTGATCAAAACTAATGGGAAATTTGCAGTGTTCACTATACAGGCCTTTCAGCAGCATTTGACACAGATTTTGTCATCACATTTTTTAAAAAGGCCCTGTGGGCTCAGCTGTTATCACATCACTCCCTCTGGTTTTCCTCCTGTGTTGTTCCTTCTTCTCCCCAGTTCCCAGAAAATTTCTGGCTCAGTCTTATTCTCCCATTCTCACTGCACTCACTCCTCTGAAGCTGCACTATGTGCTGATAGCTTCCTAATGTTTATGTCTCCTGTCCCAACATTTCTTCTGCATGGTACTAGCATGCACAACTGTCTCTCGACTTCTATGCATTTGGATACCAGCTATTCAGCCTTGACATCCCCAAAACTGAACGCTTGTTTCCCCAAACCCCTTAAGCACGTTCCTACCTCTGGGTCCTGAGATGGTAAATGGCTTTCCCCAGGTGATGACATTGAGAGCTTTGGATCCTCAGGATTCCTCTTCTTCTCTAGTTCCTGATGCCCTCAGCCACTGCCACCATCAGCCTCCTAGCAGGACCCGTCTTCGCTCCCTGGGTGGTTGCAAGTTTCTGGGTCTGGGCTCCCATGCCCATCTTTCCCCTCAACTCACTTCACAACAACAACTTCTCAATGGTTTTTCATCATGATTGGAACAAAACCTAGCTTGGTCATTTGTGTCTTTTAGAATATTTCTAGCCCAGATGTCGTAGCTCACACCTGTAATCCCAGCACTTTGGGAGGCAAAGGCCGGCAAATCGCCTGAGGTCAGCAGTTCGAGAGCAGCCTGGCCAACATGGTGAAACCCCACCTCGACTAAAAATACAAAAAAAATAAAAAATAAATACCTGGTCATGGTGGTGGGCACCTGTAATCTCAGCTACTCAGGAGGCTGAGGCGGGAGAATCGCTTGAACCCTGGGGTTGGAAGTTTCATTGAGCTCAGACAGTGCCACTGCACTCCAGCCTATAGGTGCCTGCCACCATGCCTGGCTAATTTTTGTATTTTTTAGTAGAGACGGGGTTTCACCATGTTGGTCAGTCTGGTCTCAAACTCCTGACCTCAGGTGGAAAAAAAAATTATCTATTTTAATAGCTAGTGTGTCAAATGTATTGACATAAAGTTTTCCCAATATTCCCTATTTTCCTTTCTGTCTGTAGGATCTCTGTAGGTGCCCCTTTTTCATCTCTCTCTCTCCTCCCTCCCCTCTTCCCTGTCTCCTGCCCCTACTTCCTCTCAGCTAGAGATTTATCAATTTTATTCATCTTTTCAAAGAATCATCTTTTGGTTTCTCTGAACTTCTCCGGTGTCTGTTGTTAAATAAAGCTGGTTCTTACTGAGGGGAGGGGGATTCTGGAGTCTGCTTTTCACAATCCCCCAAGGGCTGGCCCAGAGCACCTGGCCTCCTGTGCTCTGTCCGTGGCTGACTGGCTGGCCATTGCCCTTGCCCAGCACACATATTCGCAGCTCCACATATTTATCTTGGTCACTCCATGAAAAGCACCGTGCAAATCTTATTATGTGAAAAAATAAATATGGAAAGACTTTTCAACCAGTAAAATACAACTAAATATCAAGGGCGATCATGCTCCGCAAACTGGAAAGCCTCTTTTTAGTCATTTCCTAGAACTCTTCAAGACTCATTTCAAATGTCACCCCATCTACCTGTCCTTCCCAGATTCAAGCAATCAAAGGTGATTTTTTTCCTCCTTGGAACTGATAAGGCCTCCCAATTTTGAGTCTCTGGATGGTGCAGCTCTGCTTCATGTCCCTGATAGACTGGGTGTGGCCTGAAAGCAGATCATTTTCATAGGAGTAGGTTAACTTGCCTGGCACATGCCAGGTTGCAAAAAAGAACAAAGGAAAGAAAAAAATAAATCAGTCATCAATCTACCAACGCTTTCTCAGCTTTGTCACCTACAATCTCTGCAACCCTGAGCACACTCATCAAACTTTTTGTGCCTCGGTCTCCTCGTTTGTCAAATAAAGTCACCTGTACCCACTGGCAAGGTGGTCAGGAGGACTATAAATTAAGATTTGAAAGCCCCAATGCTGGTCTGACAGAGAGTTGGCATTCCGACAATGGAGCTCTGCTTTAGTAAGCCACAATAATCCACAATTTTGACTACACTCATTGAGTTAAAACAGTTTTCCTAGGAACATGGTTTCCTCCAATCACGCTGCTCCGTCCAGTCCAGCTGTCCCGTTAGGTGCCTGAGTCAGCGTTAGAGGTGTGGATACAGCACAGAAGCCTGGGTTCTGGAGTCAGAGCCCTGGGTTTGAATTACAACTTGGTCTGCCTCTTTCTGGAATGATACTTTCAGGAAAATTAAGATGATGAACACTTCTTTGCAGTGTTCCCAGCGCCTTCTCCCTCTTGTCTTCTGAGAGCTTATACACCTGTAGGCCCATGTTTGAAGCTCTGCCTCCAACCCACCTGTGCTTCCTCCCCTCTTCCCTCCCACCTCAAGGATGGCTCCCTTGTCCTCTACAAAGCAGACTCCAACCTGGAGACAGGCTTCATGCAGACTCGTTGGCTGTATGTGTAAGGAATTCATGTAGGTGACCTCAAGGGCTTGGGTTTAGAAACATTTGTGAGGGCACACCTGGCACTGAGGTTTTACCAGCCCTGCAGGAACTGACCTTGGAGTGTCAGAGGGTGTGCAGGACCATCACTCAGGACCCTGGGCGGCTCCAGGGCTTTTGCTTGTCTTTTCAGTGCAGGAGTCTGTAATGCTTTAACCAAGTTATTCATCACTAACAATGCTTAATGACTTCCTCGGTCCTTATTTCTATTTTTGATTCTTACTAATTTTCCAGAGAGAGAGAGACTAATTGGCCAAATTTCTGCCATCTGTACATAGGCAGAAGTCCAATTATCTGTGTGTGTATGTGGTGTAGAACAAGACCCCAGCCTCATAATAAACCTGCCTGGGCACAAACGTCCTCATACCCTACTCACAGTCAGCTTCCCTAGGTTGAAATGAGACACAGGAATGCACCATGTAGGCTCTGCCTCCACCCAAGGCCTTCAGGACGGGAGCAGGACACGTTGTGCAGTGAGTCAGTGCAACTGCAATATCATAAACATCCCAATATATGGAAACATTGCGTGACAGGCTAGGGGACACTCAGTGTTCACGCTGGGTCCGAATTCATTATGGTTACAGTGGTGAATAATTTATCAATGACTTAATTCATTTATTCATTCCACAACAACTTATTGAGCTCCTACTACAAGTTGGGCAAAGTACTATGTGCTGAGAATATTATAGAAATTAAAAGAGAGAAGAATCCCTGTACTCCTGGAACATACATCCTTGGGAGGAGACAGATAATAAATGAGATTAAAATAAAATAAAAGTATACGCAGAACAGGAGATGGGGTAAGTGGGGAGGAAGCAAGGGAGCCCTGGTGGGGAAGCAGATACTTCAGGGACCACCTCTCCTATCAGGCCCTGGCACCTATTCTGAGCAGGACTCTCTTTTCCCAAACAGAAGGGTTACCTGGTCAGAGTCACTTTGTCACAGGACCACAGAGACCAGGAACTGGAAGCTTCCAGCTCAGTTAACAGAGCCAAAAAGTACTGTCACCTGGGAAGTTATGAAAACTCTTTCGGTAAATTACAGCTTAAATTGTACCCCTGAGATATAATTCCTAAACAGAGTTCACACCTAGAGTGACCCATGATTGGTATAATCCTCAGTTCAGATGAGAACTCCTTGCCAACATCAGAGGTTGTGCCTCGGGTCCCCAGGTGAAACTTGGTGAAGTTAGTTTACTCTCTCCTCCTGACTTCCCACTCCTGGACAGCTCTGCCCACTGCTAAGTCCCTTGGTATGCAAATATCTCTTCCCAGAAGTGTGACCTCCTTTAGGGAGATTTCTACAAGCCCAGAGGCACCATTAATCTCCCTTGGCTTTGGCCATGGACTTCACCCCCCTTGTCACAGCATTGAACTGTAACTCATGGCCTGATGCCTCCTTCTCCACCATTGAGCCTCTGGCTGTTGCAGGTCTTATTCGTAAATGCTGCATTCATAAACAGAGCAGCATCTTCAGCAACGTTCTTCAGTCAATGGGCAATCTTGGAAGCCTCAGTCCTCTTGCTCCCATAGTGTTTAGAGAGACCCCATTGCATCCAACTCTTTTATTTAAGTGCAATATGAAAAAGGGCGCTATTTTCCTGCCTGTAGAGAATGAGAGGGAGAGATCAAAGAATAGCTGGAAAAA
Source organism: Colobus angolensis palliatus (assembly GCF_000951035.1). Lineage (NCBI taxonomy): Eukaryota > Metazoa > Chordata > Mammalia > Primates > Cercopithecidae > Colobus > Colobus angolensis. The sequence goes on along the minus strand of NW_012115744.1, from coordinate 2,228,299 downwards.
GGGTGTTTAAGAGAGGTTGACAGTAAACTACACCCCCTCTATTCCATCATATCCTCATCCTGTGGGCTGACGTTGAAGGATGAAGAAATCCCCACAGGGCCAGGGTTTGGGGAACGGGGCATATCACACGTCTTCTGAGAGCCGAATCTATATCCCTCCCACTCCCCATTGTTTCCAACTATTTCAGTAGTAACAATAAAATTCATTTTTATGAGCCTCAGATAATCTATAGAGTGCTAAAATTGTAAAAGGATATTCCAAGAATAGTGAACTGAAAGGTTCTAATTAATCATGGGATAACTGTTCTATATTAAAACCTGGCATTTTTTAGAAAAAAAAAACGATAATTGCAACAGATGACTGACACATGTTAATTAAGTATGAGGCAATGGAAATACTGACACAGTTGTTACAGAAGAGCAGCTTCCTTAGAGAGCAATAGGAAACTCGGAATTTGTAGACAAAAAAGTCATTGTTTCCCATACACATGGAAATCTTGAAAAGTTAAAGTCCGATAAAAAGATCATGACACAGACTTTTAAAAAGGATGCAAAACCAAAACAGCAAAATCGTATGCAATATTTTAACAGAAATATATAACAAGCAATATTTGTTTTCCTATGAAATACAGAGGACAATAATAACAAATTTGAACGATAGGAAGAAAGGGATGTTTCAAAGACACTAGACTATATTAAAGGCAAAATCCCCATCGAAATATGTGATGGACCCCATGGAGAGGCTGGTAGCAGTGGCCTTTCACATGGATCTGAAAAAGGCAGACAAAAATTGTCAATGTGAACCCAATCAAGAAATCAAATAGTGGGATGGTCCAGATCCACCTGGAATACAGTAGCCTCTTCCTGTTACAAATCTCTTACCAATTCAGTGTTGTCTTTCTGGAGATAGCCACACTGTGGTTCATCCTACTACACACAAGTTGTGAATATTTCTCTGAGAGACTTAACCTCTCAGACCTGATGCAGTCACCCCTCAGATCCAGCAAAGCAACAATTTTCCTTAGGAAACAAATTTCCTAAATTTCTTTTATTTCCATGTCTACTTTATTTCCAAAATTCTTCTTTTTTGCAATATTCAGTTGAAGGATCATCTCTTGCCTCAGTGTCGACAGAGAATCCAAAGGCTTGTGGCTAGGAGTACCTCAGTGGGGTGGCTGAGAATGTATCCTAGGCAAGCAGCCCTGCTGGCCAGCTGGCCACAGCCCTGCTTCCCCACTCAGTGTGTGGCCCAGCAGGTGACTGACCCTCTGGGCACCTCAGCCATCACATATATAAAACAGGGATGAGAATGGCAGCTACCCACTGCATCCTGTGGTTTATGAGGATTAAGTGAGTTAACACCTTGCCAACATTAGGAAAGGATGAATGGTTACTGCACTGATGATAAAGATTTTTACCAACCTAACAGGCCAGTAGATCAGAAGTAGACCATGAATTCTAATTCTCTTCCATGAATCAGGATTTATGCATAAAAACCTGACTACCAAAGGGAGAAAGTGGCAAGCAGAGGCAGGAGGACAAATGTGAGATTGCGGATCCCAGACTGGGAAGATAGATTAGATTCTCCACCAACTTCTTCCATTGCATTACTTAGATTATTTAGTTCATTAAAAAGAACATGGCTGGGTGCAGTGGCTCATGCCTGTAATCCCAGCACTTTGGGAGGCCGAGGCGGGTGGATCACGAGGTCAAGAGATCAAGACTATCCTGGCCAACATGGTGAAACCCCGTCTCTACTAAAAATACAAAAATTACCTGGGTGTAGTGGCATGCGCCTGTAGTCCCAGCTGCTCAGGAGGCTGAGGCAGGAGAATCGCTTGAACCTGGGAGGCAGAGGTTGCAGTGTGCCAAAGATGGCGCCACTGCACTCCAGCGTGGTGACGGAGTCAGACCATCTCAAAAAAAGAAAAAAGAAAAAAGAAAAGAACACTGTGCTCATAATGTATGAAGCTCACTCCGAGGAAGAGACAGGTTCAGGAGTCACAGCTTGGCCCATGCCCACTCTGTGTTGGGACTGTGGGGGCCCACAGTGAGCACTGAGGACAGAGAAGGCTGAGGTTGGATTTGGCCATGGTGTCCCGTGCTGATGCTGTGTTACTACAGGGTCTCAGGGGAAGCAAACCAAGACACAGTCTTCTCCCCATTGGGGAGGAAAAGACGATAAAGAATAATTGCACAGACTTGTTAGGTCACAACTGTGATGTGAGCCTCCAAGAAAAGAACATAGTTCACCTGGAGCATTAACAGTGTCTAATCTTGTTGGAAATATCTAGTGAAAAGGCCAGAGTCTGGGGTAAAAAAGGAGCAGAAGTTATTGTTGGCCCCGAAAGCTGAAGATGAATCAGGGTGCCTCATGGGAACACAACAGAGTGGACTCAATGTCACATCCATGAAGAGGCACAGAGGTGAGAGGTGAGGAGAGGGCTGTGCCCATCCACTCCCAACCCTGTTGATATGTGTTCGCATGGTGGAGAAGATTCCAGAGTCCCAGGCACCTCAGCTGAGTCTGGGTATAGCAGGCAAAACCAGCCATTCCGTGACTAAGGAATTGTCTAGATGTTTCTGAATAATAATATGGTAATGCTTTCCACACATTTTTTTCCCACAATGGAAAATGAACTTTTGTTCCCACCTGCAGCATTACACTGCAGAGTCCACTCGGAAGTCTGGAGCGGGTGGGCGGGAGCAGCGCGTGCTGCGAACCTGGAAGCCAGAGCCCTGCATTATGCCGCAGGAGCTCTCCAGAGACTGTGCCTGTGAATGGGGCTTTTGTTCCCGCTGCAGGCCCTGGTCCCAGCCATTCATGGGCTCAGTAAATGAGGAAAGGTGGGGAAGACCTGCCCTCGAGGATACGTCCTCACCACCTGTTGGCACAAAGGGCTCTTTCTATCTTACGTAAGAGGCTGTGTTGGCTCGGAGCGCTCCCAGACATTCACAGGAAGGTCAGATAACAAGAGCCACTCAGTCAATGGGGCTCTGATTGGAGAACAATGCTGCTGCAATTGTGTTTGTTAGAGAAGACTTTGAATGCAGCCTGGAGTCTCTTGTTCTGCTCCTAACAACATCCTTTCTCTGCTGCTGGGTGAAGCAGGTTGCCTTGTTCTGAGTGAGACCCAGTGGGTCTTTGTCCTGAAGCCTCATTTAGGAGCCCCAGATGCCCTCTTTTGTGAGCCCCAGAAGGCTGTTCTTACACACATGGAGGGAGAATGAAGGCCTAGGAGGCTGCTCGTACAGCCTGTGTTTGCTGGGCTTCTCCACCATGACTTGATGCCTAAGAACTTCTCCTCTGGAGCTCTCTTGATCTCTCTCTGTCTCTGTCTATCTGTCTCTTTATCTCTCTGTCTCTCTTTTTCTGTTTGTCTCTGTCTCTCTCTCTCTCTCTCTGTCTCTATCTCTTTGACTGTCTATCTCTCTGTCTCTCTTTTTATCTCTGTCTCTCTCTTGTCACTCTTTGTCTCTCTGTCTGTCTCTCTGTCTCTGTCTGTCTGTCTCTATCTCTCTCTCTTATCTCTCTCTGTCCTTATCTATCTCCATGTCTCTATCTCTTGTCTGTTTCTGTCTCTAACTGTCTGTCTCTCTTTTTTTTCATTCCCCTTCTCACCAGGAAAGAATCTCTAGAAAATTTCTTAGAATCTCCCTCCAAGCAAAGGCCAATAAACCCTTCCTTGGGCTCTGGAAGAAAATGCATTCTGACTGTGGAAGTCCCAGCTCTAGTAGTGCCCTGGGCTGGCATCCTGTAGGAAAGGGTTAGCTCAGATGGTGAAGAGCAAAGAAGAATATGCTTGGTGGAAGAGGTGGAACTGAATCCTCCCCACACCACTTACTGGGCAAGCCCCAGTTTCTTTATTTATGGGATGGGAATCAAATCACCACAGGATATTTGTGAGAGAGATTACCTTACATCTTAAGGTGAAATACTTGGTGAGAATATCACTGCTAGTATCTACGTGTAATGAAGTTTCAACATTATTAGCAACCGGGACTAAGAAGTCCTCAAAACAAAATTAATCTTGCTTAGAAATTCAGCATTGAAGGAAGAATACTGTCTCCTGGAACTATTGGTCTATGTAATCAAAATAAAATAAGATGTGGGCTTTTCCCTGTAAAGGGGGAAAAAAAACTTCTGAGAACACTGGTTGAGCACAATCTTTTGGTCAGTCTGTATCAGAGACCCAACTCTCAGGCCAAGGGGCAGCTCAGATGTGGAGAGCCAGCAGTACACAGGGCAGCAGATGTGCCAGGCACCTGGAAGGAAAGGGGTCACAGGCTAGAAACTCAGGGAGATCATGCAGAGAATGAGATGGCGTCTATGGAAGAGGAGATGCAGTCTCAGCATTGGACACAAGAAACTGTGCCGGAACAGAGGAGGGCAAGGCTGTAGAAGAGAAGAGGATGCCCAGGAAGAGCATGTTACAGGCCCAGGAAAACAACGACCCAAGGAAGGACAGAGGGAGGGACTAGGTCTCACAGGGTCCACAGCAGCCCATTGTCTGGAGGGATGCAACACATCCATCTGGGGTCCTGTGCTGGGGCAGGATCTGCCCAGAGGTCTGCTCTGGCCCCAGTACATCTGGATATAGCTTTTCACCCACCAGTGGTTGGAAGTTGCCTGGTGCCAGTGGTAATACACAGGCAGAAACAATTCTGATCACCAAATCACAGTATCCTATTTTATTTTAATGTTCTAGCTATGGAGAAAGGGAGAAAATCTGCCTCCCGGGTTCAAGCGATTTTCCTGCCTCAGCTTCCCAAGTAGTTGGGATTACAGGTGCACACCACTATGCCTGGCTAATTTTTGTGTTTTTTGTACAGACAGGATTTCATCATGTTGTCCAGGCTTGTCTCAACCTCCTGACCTCAGGTGATCCGCCCGTCTCGGCCTCCCAAAGTGCTGGCATTACAGCCGTGAGTCACTGCGCTGGATCTGTACTTTTCAAATACTAAGCAACCATTCCAGAGCCCATAGCTCCAACTACCTCCTTATGGCTCTCACACTCTGACCACTGTCCTCCTACCCTAAACACCCAAAGGCCTGCTGTCAGACCATGAGGCACAGCCCCTCTGCCCCAGCACTCTGAAATAATTCAAACCAGCCAATTCTAGGCCTTCCCACCCTGCCCTACCTGTTCCTTCCCATGAAAACCACAATGAAAGCTCTTGTTCACACTTTCCCCTGCTCCTTCTGCCTCCTGAGTGACTCTAGTACTTCTCATGTGGCCCTGCATGGTGTGGTATGTCCCCTTCTCTTAGGAAATGTGAGTAGCAAACTATCTTCCACTGGAAACCATCTCCTGAGCTGCTGGCTTCAGTGTCCTTGAATTGTAATAAACTCCACATTGTAAAACTACAGACAAGGCTGCAGAAAGCCTCTAAGTTTCACCTCTCCAACTCTGTCTTCAGACCAGCTACTGGGTGTTGACTGGCACAAACAGCCACTGAGGTCTGCCCAGCCCACTGCCTCAGGCCTGTGTCCCATCTGCCTTTACCCTTCTCACCTCCCCGTTGGGAACAGACCCCTCCTGGCCTTCCCAACTTCCCCAGCATTCCCCTCAACGCATCCTCAGCCCTGCAGAGGGGCTCTGACACCACAGCTTCTCTTTCTTTAGTTCAATATCTGGTTCCTGAATCATTTGCCTTCTGAAAGTGCTCATTGGTTGCAAAAGGAAAGAACAACAGCAAGAATTATCATAGGAAACCTTGAAAATGACTGACCTCTACCCAGCCTCATGTCTAGACTGGGGAGACGCCTGAGCTGCTGGTAAGAGTCTCTACTGTGCGGCATCCTGTGCTTGCTTCAAATGGGGAAAGAGGCATTCTGGAATTGATGGTGGACATGGAGCCATGGACATGGCCAAAGACCCTCTGTGTGGGTTTCCTGTCACTGAACCCCACCTCAAATACCAGCTGGCCATTTTGGTGGTTTCCCTGTAAAGCAGGCTGAAGGGCAGGTACGGTGACTCACGCCTGTTAGCCCAGCACTCTGGGAAGCTGAGGCAGAAGGATTGCTTGAGGCAGGAGGATAGTTTGAGCCCAGGAGTTCGAGACCTGCCTGGGTAGCAGAGTGAGGTCCTGTCTCTATGAAAAATAAAAGTTTTAAAATGTGAGAAATTTTTTAAATTAAAAAAAGAGGAAGCTGAGTTCTAGCTTCCTACAGAATGATGCCCAGACCCTTCACATGTTGGGATTTTTGTATGAATTTAATGTAGTCACTTTTTAAGGAGAGTGATACATTTCCTGATGTACTTTAAATTGTTTTCATAAAGGCTTAATATCCTCTTGCTGTCTCACACTGCTTTTTTTTCCCCCCAAGAGACCCTACTTTCCCTTCTTCTTTAAAAAGGGCCTCTAATTTGGTTTCTATATGGGAACACAGGGTATGATCAAAGTTGTGTGTATGGGAGCTTCCCAGACAGGGAAAGGGTATGGTCCTGTATCTGGAAAGGTGGTATATATGGAGTTGCTGCACAGGGAAAGGATACAATCAAGGCCGTATATGTGAGGGTTCCTGTATAGGGAAAGCTTTGATCAAGGCCATCTGACCGGCCTTGGTCAAGGCTTGGCATGGGGTGAACATGTGACTTGACTTGGTTAACAAGATGGAAAGATAAATGTTGGGGTTTCTGCCAAATCACTTGCTCCATGATAAAAGGAGTGAGCACTGTGATGGCAATGTCCCTTTTGTCCCACTGCCTTCCTTCTCGTGGTGCTGCCATGAAGACAGGTGCTTGAGCTGAAATCTTGAAAGCGTAAGGAGTCTTGCAGGGGTGCCTCCAGCCCATGAGACCACCAAGCTCGGGGCTTCCTTGGAAGTGCAAGAAGCAGCTCAGGTTTCAGCCACTGTTCATTGGGTTATATATTTTCAGCCACAAACATCTTAAATAGCACAGCCATGTGTGATTTCTGTAATAGTCTTTCACAGTATGGAGCCTGTAGTCATTCCATTTGCCCAGAAGTCCTTGGACTGACTTCTTAGCCCTCCCTCCACCCCAGGCCGCAGGGCTGTGGCAGCTCACAGTGCTAGTTTATTGTCCTTCTGTCCCACAGCACAGAGCTCATTGATCGTGATGAGCACCTCAGCATGTTTTGATGAGTTTTTATATTTACATGTCTTCATCCAACCATGAGCCTCTCCAGGGCAGAAGGAGGATGTAAACTCGAACTACCCTTCTGATGCTGGGCATGTCATAGGGCCCTGCTTATAAATGTCTGATGGATTTAAACTTCTCTTCCTGGAAATAAAGCTCAGTTCTCCAAAGAAATTGCATGCCTCATACAGTGACATTTAATTTTGATGTTGGAGGTTCAGCAGTGTGTACCAGGCGAAGCAGCTTGTGCTGATTTGAGAGCGTCACAGTGTGAGGTCATGGAATGTTCACCCCAAGGGGCCACTGGCATCAGCTCCCTGAGCCCCCGCTTCCCCATGTCTCTTTCCACTCTGCCTACATCGGACAGAAACACATTTCCCTTCATTCCCCAAAATCTATGTTAACCTCCTGTGCTAGTTACTAGGATTGAATTTCCTCTCCTTAGACCAGGGAACCGAAGATGGAAACGCAAACCTATATGGCCTGGGAAATAACAAAATCCTCTCAACTCAGTCCAATGCTCCCTGAAACTGATACTGCCTTCCCAATTCATTTATTTCTATTTCCATAGCATTTCCTGGCAATAGGCAGGAATTTATAGTAAAGTTCTGGGAAACCAGGAAGGTGGATTCCACCGGTTCCTGGCACATCTGCAGCCTACTCGCAGGCAGACACGTCCATGGGAGGCCCGGGGCTCTCTTGCCGGCTAGGGAACGTGGTTGTCCTGCAGGACGTTCCACTCCCGTGACTTGTGAAATGACCTTCAGACAGATTCTCTGACAGTGATATGCTACATAAGTGCACTCTGAAGAAATGAGATGCATCATGTACAGACACTGAGGATGAAGGAGTGCCGGGAATGCCACTCTCAAACCTGCTGCTTTGGTATATTGATTATCAAGCCAAAGGCACTTGGAAAGCAGCAACTGCATGGAGAGGCTTTCTCTGAACTCCTCTAATCAGTCAAAGATAGAGCCCCCAGAGGAACTCAGTTGTCATCAATCCCATCCCAGGGAGTTTCATTATCTAGGGAAGAAGGCTCTTATCACAGGGGAGGAGGCTAGAAACTGACACCACAGCCAGACAGACCTCATCATCTATTCTCCTAAGGGGCAACTCATCTTTCCCCCAAAGTCATGACTCTCCCGCAAGTTGCCTGAAACCCCTTCCCTTCCCCACTATGAAGAGGGTATATAGGCTTCTACAGCTCACTGGGTTTTCGGGGAATTCACTTTACTTTCCTGTGATGCCCCAGTGCACATAATAAATGTGTGTACTTTCCTCCTGTTAATCTGTCTGTGGTCCATTTCTTTTTCAGAGACTCACTTATGGAACCCTCAGATGGTGAAGAAAACGTCTTCCCTCCCCTACAGGGGTGAAGAGAGGGAGAAGACCCCTCACACATCCAATGCACCAGCATCACAATGAGGCCAGTGCCGCCTTGTCGCCTGACTCCCACTGACTCAGTGCAGGAGACAGGAGCTGCCAGAGGGAGGTGGCACTGGAGGCGAGGCCTGAAGGAAAAGAAGTTCACCGAAAAGAAGGGCCGTGGCAGTGGGAGAGAAAGGGGCAGCTTTTGCAAGAGCTGGGCTGTATGAAAAAGGTGCCTAGAATAAGGTGAAGGGACAGTGGAGGGAGAGCACTGTGGGGGGTCCTGGGACCTAGCCTGGTCCCTCTTTTGGGCTGAATTGTGTCCCCTCAATTCATATGTTGAAGTTCCAACCCCGAGGACTCAGCATCTGACAATATGTGGAGATGGGTTTTTAAATAGGTAAAATGAAGGTTAAAAGGTAAAATGAGGTCATTAGGGTGGGCCCTAATCCAATCTGACTGGTGTCCTAATAAAAGGAGGAGATTGGGGCACAGACACACACAGAGGAATGAGCATGTGAGGGCACAGAGAGGGGATGGTCACCTAGAAGCCCAGGAGAAAGGCCTCAGGAGGAACCAACTCTGCTGACGCTTTAATCCCAGACATCCCCCGTCTAGGGCTGTGAGAATAAATGCCTGTGTGTCAGTCGCCCACTGTGTTGCACTTTGTGGTGGCAGCCCGACCTGATTAATACAGGCCGTGTTCAGCCACCTCTGCGTCGTGTGAGTTTAGCAAGCCACCTTTCTGTTGTCTTTCCGGGTGGGGGGCCTCCCCATGTCCATCCCCAGCAGTAGTCCTCTCAGAGATTACATTTCTACATTTCCTTGGGACCCAGTGGGTTTTGTGAAGCTGGGCCTGGGATCTGTGGATGTGCATGGCCCTGTGATCCAGGGCTTTTCACAGAGAGGTGGGAGCAGAGCAGAATTAAGGTCATGATCAAGCAAGGGCTAAGAAAGTTGCAAAGAGGAGATATGATGATTACAGAAACATGTGCAGGTGGTTGCAGCAGCCGGTTCCTTACTGGAGCAAACAGGCATCCTGTGAGAATATCAGTTCAGTCAGTGGTTTCCTGCTTCCCAGCCATCCTGGGAGAGAACGCTGAGCCTGGGGGATGGGCCAGCATTCCCCACACGGGCCTGGTCATGTGTCTGGGATCCCTGCTGCCCCCTTCAAGTGCTGCTTTCCACTCACTGGCTGGATCTAGTCCTTCCCAGGCAGGGACTGGGGCAGAGTGGGAAATCCAAGGCACAGGGACACGGGTTTACATCCAGGCAGCCTCATCAGCCAAGCAGCAGCATGGTGGTTTTGTGACATGGGAAGTAGAGGCTGCTGTGCCTCCTAAATGGGTCTTATGGGAAGAGGTCAGGCAAACTTCTTGAAGGAAACATCATTTCTACTAAATCCAGACAAGGTGAGGAGGATTTGATTAGACACAAGAGGGAAGGGACAAACTTGCAGGTAGAGCCTGCGTGTTCAAAGGCAGGTGAGGCTAAGGGGCACTGCGAGAGGTGAGGGAGGCTCCCAGCCTGCATAGTGTGAGGACAAATAGGCTTTCCTTCCAGAAGGTGCAGTGCAGCCATCCCAACCAGTCTCTCACCATCCTGGGGCACCTCCTTCCTCCCTGCCTCTGCCACTGGGCAGGTTCGCTGTGGAGTGATAGTGACTTGGCTTACAGACCTGTGCAGCCTGCTTCTCCCTTGCCAGAAGAACATGTGAGTCAGGGGAGGCTGCCTCTGCCCAGCTTTGGGGATTATTCCTTGGTGATGGGCCGGTGACATAATACCCCTTCCTAAAATGGTGTTTGGGAGTCTTCTGTTGGAAGACTAGTCTCTCCTCAATCTGTGGATACAAGTTGGTGATGACAGGTTTGGAGAGACCAAGGCTACTGTCTGAGAACCAGGAACAGAGGAGAAAAATGTGACAACATCACATGCTGAAGGTGGAAGGCACCCTGGTGTCCAGTTCCGAAGGGGTGAACTATGCAGGAGGGTGCAGGGCCACTGAGGTCTGGGGCTGCTGGTCTCCTCCCCCTCCCCCGGCAGTGCAGGTGAAACTCCCAACAAGGATTGGTTCTATGAGTCAAAGGCTTCTTGAGGGTCCATCTTGCCCACTCATCCCTGCCCTGTCATGATTCACGAAATTAGCCCTCTTTGAGTAAATGACCTGAATCAAGGGCTTACTGGGCACTTCCTGCACCATCTTCAGGTAGTCTCACTGAGGAGGTGGGGTGTCCAATCGAAAGAGCCGTTCTGACCCTTAGCTGCATTGAGTCTCAGTTTCCCCAACTGTTAAATGAGCTAGTGGGACAAGAATGTCTCTAGGCTTCCCTTTGGTGCAAACTGAATTTTAGAGTAATTTAATGCCAGTGCTGGGCTTGTGGTCGCTTGAAGTTTTCATCCACTAAGAAATGGGTTGAGAAACCTGTGCTTGATTTTAATTGTACATTTGCCATTTTCTAACATAACCACTGCCTTTTTATAAGTTCGTGTTTTTCTGTAGTTTGCAACTTTCATTGCCACTGTCTCTCGTCTCTCCCAACAACGTGCGTGATGGGCCCTGTGTTTGTCTTCACACTCCCAATGAGATAGCAGGGCTGGGAGAGTTTCAGGGGATTTCCCACGGTTGTGCAGCTGACAAGAAATTAGACATGAGCTTCTTTAACCCCAAATAATCATCCTTTACACTCAGCCAAGAGCAAGGCTCACCTTTCTTAAACAGCATCCCAGAGAGGCCAGCAATTGGGTTTATGGTTTTGCAGTGCTTGGAGGAAGAACGTTCTTTAGGTTGTAACAGGCTCGGTGCCTATCAATAGCAGTGGTAATGTATATGCCGGCACCCTACCCACAGTTTCCAAGGAAGCAGGTTGAAGAAACAAACAAAGAAAGCAGGAAGGTGGGGAGAAAAGCATTTAGGGTCAAGGGGAATTCCAGAGCCTGGTTGAGATGGCTGCACAAAGGCACCAGGAAAATGACTTCAAAGGCACCAAAGAACCATCCTCAGAGGGCCTGGACTTGAACACGTTCAAATGAGGAGACAGTGCGGAACTTTAGCAGTTCAGGCCTCTGTTTCTAATGGAGACCAGGCATGCTGCAGGCCAGAATGTCTCTCGGTTGGGGCGGTCTGTGATCAGGATGGTGTGAGGGTGAATACGACATGGGGTCTACCCAGGGACCACTGAAAACCCTTTCTCAGGGCTGTGCTGAGCCCTGGAACACTGGGAAAAGGAGAGAGTCAGAAAGGCCTGGATGAAGTCACTGCTTTCTCCCTCAGGGGTGATGAGAACACCACACCACACTACCCTCCCTTCTCCCACCGTGCTGGTCCTGCCTGTGCAAATGCTCTTCCCACCTCTCATGTTCCCCCTGGGGCGCTGGCCACTTTTCCCCTCCCAGCTCAGTGGGTCCCTGTGCAGGGCATCTTGTTCCTGCCTCTCTGCCTTTGTTCACAGCTTGCTGCTCAGATGTCACCGACTCTGAGAAGCCTTCCTAGACTCAACCACTCAGTCTTTCACTCATCCACTTATTTAGTAAGCGCCTCTCTATGCCAGCCACCGACAGGGATATGGGCAAAGTAGAGAGTTTTTGTGAGACCCAAGGCATCATTTGAGGCTGAGGAGCTGTTTTTAGGAAAAAGACACAAAATTATGAATGCCAAATTAGGTGCAAGGTCCTGGAGAGGTTGTGACTGTGCGGGCACACGTCATGAGTTTCCTGATAACACACCCAGATGCAGGGAAGACGTGCCCTTGGGTGGGGCACCTGCATTCCAGTGGAGAGAGGGGATGGTAAATGGAACAGTAAACACACACGTTTCGGAGAATCATGCTGTAGAGAAAAACTAGCAGGGTAGGCACCAGAAGGTCTGGGTCCAGGGACTCAGAGTCGCCTACTGTGGCAGAGGACACTGAGCCATGGGACGCGTGCACAGGTGGTGACGTGTCCAGGTGGAAGGAACAGCAAACGGGAGATCCAGAAGGCAGAGTGGAGGGAAGGAGCTCAGGTCACAGAGGAGCCATATGGGGCAGGAGTGGGTGGGGTGATACACCAGCTTGGGGCCATTATGAGGGCCTTTGAGTGAGACAGAAAGGAAGGGACAGTAACATACTTGACTCAGGTATTTCAGCTTCATCTTGTCCTTCCCTGTCATTGTGCACCATTTTTATATCATTCACTGTATTAAAAGGTAAACTTAGGTATGCCAAAATGTTACTTAGGTATGCCAAAATCTCTTTGAGCATTCAGAGATTCATGAATCAAGCAGCTTCAGACTTCAAGTTCTTCACTGCTCCAGCCAGGAAGTGCTTGGGGGAACCTTTATTAAGGTATTTCAGAAGACAGACAAAGAAAATAGTTGATTGGTTCAAGTGGAAAATTCCTACTTGGAGGTTAGTAGGTGGTTTCCGATTGATTAACCCAAAGTTTCATTTTGCTGTTTGCATTGAGTTGGGTTTCTGTTTGCTTTAGTAGGAACCCACCTCAGCCTAATGGCTTCCCAATTCATTATTTTAACAACTACATTCTAGTTTCCTAATGTGTATATATGACCAACATTCCTGCTTTACCATAAACTTCTTGAAGGCCTTAAACACAAGTTCATCTAAATATCATTTTTCCTTGCCCCACCTCTTAGACTCTTGGCAAAAGGCCTGGCAAGTATTAGGTGCTCATTAAAGGCTCTGTAAAGTAGAAAATGTAGGAACATGGTTCTGCATCATTTTTCTCTGTCTCTCTCTTTGAAGCCATGACTAGAAATCATTTAATTTAGAACACGTTCCTCCAGGCAGTTTCATGCTATGCTAATTCCTGGAGATATGTAAAGGCATTATCTCCACTGTCATGAGAGGAGGGCGGTGCCAAAGCCCAGCAGAACTCCATGTGCTCAGGCGTCTACCAGGAAAGTATGGCTCATCAGCTGCACAGGGTTGAGCAACCTGTGATTTCATTTGGCCTCTTCCTAGATAAATGGTAAATTTTAACGACACAGCAGGAATTTCAGGGCTCAGGGAGGGGATGGAACAAGATCACAGCATGGAGAGAGGCCTTTGGGTGGGCGGTGGCTGTGGGACATATGGAGGGTGGGCCAGGGTTGGGTGAGGGGGGCAACTGGAGCTCCCTAACATGATTAAATGAATGGAGAATAGGTGTTTAAGTGCTCTAATTTCAAAGTTCAAGAGGATAGCTCTATGATTCTTTTTTAAATAAAAAGATGTGGCTGAGAACGTGAAGGACAGGGAAAAGGAGAGCAGCCGCACCATCCTGGGTTCTGGCCCTGGAGACTCCTGGGTTTTCATGGCCTGAAGGCTTCCACCTCCAGCTCAGCTAAGCAGGAACCGAGCCACACTCTGCGGGGCATTTCCGAGGGGCAGTGGGGGCTGCACAAAGGACATTGAGCTCCTGTCCATGGAGCATGGCTGTTAAGAAAGAGCCAGAAGCGGGGCTGTGGCCTGGGCGTATGTGTGTGTGCTATGTATATATGTGTACCTGTGCAAGTGTGGAGATTGTAGGAAGAAGAAACTAGGGCCTACTTTTCTGTGATTGGTAAAGGACAGTAGGAAGGTCAGCAGAAGATGAATTCATTTGGGAGAAAGAAGAACAGACCAAACTTGTAAAACAAATGCATATGCTCCTGTTGCCTGTCCTAAGATGAATTCCATCTCTATCAACATTCTAGAAGATGTATTTAAATTTATATCTGAACCAGAAAGCAAGGAATGGCATCATCTGAGGAGCAGAAACTAGAAGGAATTCTTGGAGAAGAGTAAACAAATGGAATCTATTTAATGAAGAAATCGGATGATGCCAGTTAAATGATGGCCACTCACATTGGTGAGGGTGGATCATGTACTTTACTCATTCTATGGATTCAAACCTTTCTTCATTAATTAGATTCTTCAATAATCAATTAGATTTTCATCAGTTTCAGCTAATGGTTCACTGAGAGAGCCACTAAAGAAGTAAAAGTCGTATCTTAGAAAAAATAGAGCATTTGGTTAAACGCACACACTGGAAATGATGAGGTTTTGAGGTCCTCCCCTTCTCACTCATTAACGGAACCGGCAGCTGCAGAAGGTTCTGGACATGTGCTGGTGTTCAGAAACAAGGCAGAGACTCCGAACACCCAGCATCCAGAGGAAACGAGGCCAGGCCACCTGCAGCCCATCCTGAGTGCTGGGCCCCACGGGGGCTGAGAAACTCATACCCATCAAGAACTGTGAGATCCAGATATTTGGTTAGAGAAGTGACACACATGCAAGTCACCACATGTATATCAGAAACCAACACAAATAAGTAGGAATATATTTGAAATTTAAATTAAGATTCGTATCTTCAAAGAGATTTGAGAAGATGGGCAGGTATTAAAAAGGTGTTTAAAAAAATCAATAGATGGGCTGAGAAACAGCTTCTAAAAATGAACAAAGCAATGCAAAAAACAAATTAGTAAACTGAAAGAAGGGAAAGAGTTTTTCCAAGAATCAAGACAAAAGGGCAGAGAAGTAGAAACTACAGCAACAACAGCAAAACAAACATACAACAACAAAACAGAAAAATGAAATTAGCTGCAGAAGTCCCAATCGCCAAAAACATCCCAGAGGGCAAGAATACAAGCGCCTAATTTATCTTGTCCAAAGGAAAGCTGCACTCATAACAATATCTATTTCTCCTCAGTCAGTGATTGTCCCTCCCATATTAAGAATCCTTTAGGCCTAAAATTAATATGAGGGGCTAAAAGCCTTCAGAAAGAGGATCAAACTGTAAAAGTTTCTATGTGATCTCATCCCTGCAGATTGAGGTCTCCAGGACTGAATCACTGTCAATGCACGGGCATGCAGCTTCTGTTCTTTCCAGCTGTGTCTTTCCTTGCTTAAGAGTGCCCATATGACCTGCAGTTTATCTGATTGAATTAAGGCCCATGAAACTCTATATGGTGCAACTGGCTATTCTCTGCTTCGTGCTGAACTTACCAGCTTTGTGGTAAATAAAAGACCACTGGAATCTCTGAAAGAACAAACTAGAAATATCCATTTTTTTTACAAAATATTCTGAGACAAAAGGAATTCTGGGATAAGATGGGCATGATAATTATGAAATCAGCTTTAAAAATTTTCACGAATTTTTTTTCTCTCTCAGCCAGGCTTCGACCAGAGTAATTCTTGACACCTTGGAATATTAGATGAGGTGTATTTAGGGCTGTTCATATCCCCTGTGTTACTTTTAAGTTGCCTTCAGTCTCCAACATAGGCATGGCTTCTTATAGGAGGAAGTGAAGAGGTGAGGGATGGGCACTCTGTCAACAATATTCCAAAGCTGCTATATTAGTCGGGCCTCTCTCAGAAACAGAACCATCTGTCTCCTAATATCTCCTATTGGTCTGTTTCCTGGAGGTCCCTGACTAACATGACTAACACAGCAAGTATGGAAGATAGATAGATAGATAGATAGATAGATAGATAGATAGATAGATAGATAGATAGATAGATAGATAGACAGATAAAATTAGTTCACAAGGTTATGGAGGCTGACAGGGCCAAGATCTATGATCAGTAGGCTTGAAACCAAGGAAGACTCAATATTTCAGTTCAAGCCTGAATACAGGAAAAGACACCCAATTCAACAGTCAGGCAGGAGATGTCCCTCCTACTCAGCCTTTTTGTTCCATTCGGACCCTCAATGAGTTGGATGACGCCCACTCACATTGGTGAGGGGGGATCATGTACTTTACTCATTCTACAGATTCAAATACTTATCTTAGCCAGAAACACACTCACAGACATACACGGAATAATATTTGACCAAATATCTGGGCACCTGGAGCCCAGTCAAGTTGACATAAAATTAACCATCATAGCTACTGTCTTCATCCATTTTGTGCTGCTATAACAGAATACATAAAACTGGGTAATTTATAAAGAATATAAAATTATTCTTTCACAGTTCTGGAGGCTGGAATTTCAATATGAAGGTACTGCAGATTATGACCCAGTTTCTCTGCTTCCAAGATGGCACCTTGATCCCTGCCTCCTTTGGAGAGGAGGATCGTTGTGTTTTCACATAGTAGAAGAGTGGGAGAGAGAGAACTTACTCCTGAAAACCCTTGTTATGGCAGTGGTATGGTTGGAATCTTTCTTCCCTCAAAAATGCATGTAGAAACTGAATCCCCAATGTGGCAGTATTGAGAGGTGGGGCCTTTAAGAGGTGATTGGTCACGAGGGATCTGCCCTCATGAAAAGAGTAATCCATTCATGGATTAATGGGTTCAGGAATTAATGGATTAATTGGCTGTCATGGGAATGGAACTGGTGGCTTTATAAGAAGAGGGAGAAAGAACGGAGCCAGCATAATCAGCCCCCTTGTCATGTGGTGCCCTATGCCACCTTGGGACTCTGCAGAGTCCCCACCAGCAAGAAGGTCCTCACAAGATGCAGTCCCTGGACCTTGGACTTATCATCTCCAAAACTGTAAGAAATAAGTTCCTTTTCTTTATAAATCACCCAGTTTTAGGTATTATGTTATGAGCAACAGAAAACAAATTCAGACAGGTAACATTAATTCATTCATGAGAGTGGAGTTCTCATAACCCAAACACCTGTCATTAGACGCCACCTCCCAAAACTGTTGCTTTGGGAATTAAGTTTTCAACACGTGCATTTTGGGGGACACATTAAAATCATATCAATTATCAACTGGAATAATTAGATATTGCAACATAGAATCTAGATGTCTCACAACTATACAGTATATCAACAGACATCTGCAAGTGAGATGATTCCTTATCTGTTGACAACCTCAATTTCATTCAGGCCATGGTGAACAAGTACATGATGACACACAGGCATCCTGTGAGCTGATCCAGAGAGAAACAAAGATTATGATAAGGCTCTTGTCCTTCGGGATTATACCATCTCCTGGGGAGGAGAAAGGGGCATAATGAGCTCTAAAGAAAGACAGATGTTTCCAAACACCCAAGAGAAATGCTCTGGGTTAGTGCTTCTCCAACATGAACACTAAAATAGACCAAGAGATTGGGGAGAGTTCACACATTGTCATGAGGACTGGGAGGAACTGCCTGGAGGAGCCCTCTAAGAGGCAGAATGTGCTAGCAGCCTCATGTCTCATTTCAATATTGCACAAGGGCAGGAGAACCCAGCTAAGAGCAAGGAATCAGAATAAGATAGGCGAGTGCTGGCGCCTCTCTAACACATGATATGGTGAAACCTTGGGAAATGAGTTAACAACTGTACCTCCAATTTCCTCATCTGGGAAATGAGGGTAACAGTACACTCCATAGGGGCTGGTGAATATTACACAACTTTGTACTTGTGATATGCTTAGGACAGCACCTGGCACACAGCAAACACTGAGTGTCCATTAAATAACCCAAAATATAAATTTTGCATTTTATTTTACATTATAGAAAGTAATTTCTTACTAGTGAAATCATTCTTCCTATTTGTATCCTATTCCTAACTTTATTACTCCAAATCTTTGAGGAATCTCCTGGTAGTCAACCCTGGCTCACCTAGGCACGCTCCGAGGAGTGTGTGTAGCTACAGATTGGGTGTGGGCTCTGCTTTCCACAGCCGAAGTCTGGACAAGTTTATGAGAT
>NW_012115744.1:2192839-2210110 GCF_000951035.1 Colobus angolensis palliatus | reverse complement strand
TGTGGGTCACCTGAGGTTGGGGGGTGTGAGACCAGCCTGACCATCATGGAGAAACCCCGTCTCTACTGAAAGTACAAAATTAACCAGGCATGGTGGTGCATGCCTGTAATCCTAGCTACTCAGGAGACTGAGGCAGGAGGATCGCTTAAACCCGGGAGGCGGAGGTTGCGGTGAGCTGAGATCATGTCATTGCATGCCAGCCTGGGCAACAAGAGTGAAACTCCATCTCAAAAAAACAAAAACAAAACAAACAGTAAAGCAAAACGAAACAGGCTCCTTAAAGTAGGAAATTTTGGAGGTTTTAATATGCAAATGTACACTATAATTCTCCAAAAGATGTTAAATTCTGCAATGTTGCCCTGATTTCTCTGACAGTGGGTCCAAACTGTACTCCAAAGCATGTAACATGTATCCTCTATGATACCCTCATGCCTCAAAGCACAGCGTATTGAAAGCTGCTCTGGGTGACAGAGGTGGTGAAAATTTTAATTAGCTGGATTATGATGGATATTTCACAATGCATATATGTGTGTGTATATATATATCATAACAAATTGTATACTTTAGGTGTATACAATTTTTTATTTAAATATATACAATTCTTATTCTCCAGCTATACCTCAATAAAGCTGGAAAAAAGTTAAAATAAAAAAATACTTTAAAAAGTCTAACAGGTAATTTAGGCCTTATATCCTTTTATAATTTATGTGCAGATGCCCTAGGAGCAAAATTCATGTCTGATTATTTTTCTATTATGTACAGCAAATAGTATACCAGCCAATGCATTGTGTGCCTATTTAATTCAGCCAAGTAAAGAAAGGAAGGAAGGAGAAGGAGAGAGATCAGATCCCAGGAAACCAAATACGAGCTACTCAGAGACTATTATGTTTATGGAACACTGAGGCAACACACTTGATAAAATTTGGGGGATTTCCAGGCTGTATTTCCTGTTATTGTTTTGAGTTTTGTAGAAGAGAAGACATAACTCAGAATTAACTAGATAATTTATGTATTTAGTAATTTAGCGTGTATTTAGTAATTTAGTAATTCGTCATGATTAATTTTAACAGAAAAAGATACTCTAGTCACTTTCAAATGGTTTTTAAATTAAGCTAAGATATATTTTCATCTTTAAATATTTGTATCATATAAGTGTATCTTTCATTTTTAAATAAAGTGGGAAAATAGAACATTATATACAGACATTTGTAAGAAAAAAATTTTCTTGATTGATCAATCTTTAGCTACAGAAATGTTTCATAAAGCAAAAAACAACTATAATTTCCTATTCCATAGCATACATTTCCTCCTGCAAATATTAGTTTCTGCTGCCATCAGAAACTATTGTCGATGTTTGTTTTTTTATTTTGTGGTGGTGGTAGTGGTTGTTTATTTTTACTGAATGAAGTAGCAAGCCCTTCCCATGTGTGAGGTTGTTTTATATTTCCATCGTTAGTCCTCACCACGCTTGTGCAAGATTTAAGTTGTTATTCTTCACTTAACTGATGAATAAGGCCAAGTTCAGAGAGGTTAAGCCTTGGAATTCTACAGCAGCTCAAACGGCTCTCTGTCCAGAGGCAAAGCTGTGGCCCCTCTGCTCTCCCATGCTGTTATTGTTTGTGAATTACACCAGTCAAAACAACAGATTAAATACAAAAGATACCTGAATTTCAGGATCTTTGGGGGTAACTGATGAGGCCCTGTCTGGTCACCTGATGGTAAGACAAGCACAAAACCAGAGAGATCAGTTGTTCTGCTTGCGTCAATGTGAAGGCAGAAGATTCTCATCAGACAGACCAGTGAGAGTCATTTACCCATTAATGTATTCTCCAGAGCTAAGGAGAATGTGAGCAGCACATTCTACTGCACAAAGCGGGAGCTAGCATTCAATGCCAAGGTTTTGGCAAGCAAGGATGCGTTGACATGGAATGATGGGGAATTTAAACAATGTATCACTGAAATTTCGCAGCAGGCACCTGATTCTTGATTAGAAAAGCACCTGGAAGACTCACAACATGGCCTTGGTTTTGGAGGAGGATGGTTTACGGTCAGGACAGTGTGGGAATCAGGGATGGAATAAAGGAGAGGCAATATTTTTTTCAGACAGATGACTGCACCCCTGCAAGAGGAGTCGGGGCAGGAGCAAGGACAGAAGGGAGAGATTCTGATGGGGTAAGGATGTAGGAAAATCTTCATTATGAATAAACGTTTGAAAGAGGGTTTCATCATTAGTCATTAATTTATTCATTTATTCACTCACAAATCTGGGGAAACTGTGGGGACAGGGCAAAGGTCATTGCCCTTTTCCTACTGAGAAATGATGGTTTAGTGACAGTGAGAGACCGGAGCGGGACAAGCAACAGCACGGAGCGGATGCCACTGACTGAGAAGGTGGGAGCAGGAACTGGAGGGAAGGCCCTGGGACTCTGGCTGTGGGGGCCACTGCTATAGCTCCCTCAACTTTGAACCGAGGGTCCTTTCATGTTAGTTTGTACAATTAAACATTTAGAAATTTATAGCTTAGACCCGGCGCTGTGGCATGCGCCTGTAATCTCAGCACTTTAGAGGGCCGAGGCAGGCAGATGGGTTGAGGTTAGAAGTTTGAGTCTAGCCTGGGTAACATAGGGAACCCCTGTCTCTACTAAAAATACAAAAATTAGCCCAGCGTGGTGGTGCATGCCTGTAGTCCCAGCTACGCTACCCAGGAGGCTGAGGTGGGAGAATCTCTTGAGCCCAGGAGGCGGAGGTTGCAGTGAGTCAAGATCTCACCACTGCATTCCAGACTGGGTGACAGAGAGAGACCCTGTTTAAAAAATATGTATATATAGAGAGAGAGCTCAGTTTAGATTCTGTCTTGTATATATTCAGTCCCTTTGCTGTGACCTAGAAAATAGTTCTATGTGAAGCTCAGTCTAAACATGGAGGGATGTTGAAAACAGCACTTACAGCACAGGGGCTCCTTGCAGTGATGGAGGTATGGGTGAGCCCTGAAGGGGAAGGAGGGGTTTGGCAGAGGCATTGGATCTATTTGCATGTAGTTTGGGTCTATTAAATGTGATGCAGAAGTAAATGTGACTCCACCTGAGTTGATCGCATTGAATGCGACACAGGCTCATCCTGAGTGTATTTACTTCAAGTACCACCAAACGACAGGGAGGAAATGCTAGTCCTCAGAATGCCTCATCTGTAGGGGAAAACACTTGATTATCTACTTGGCTTGGAGCTTATGTCTCCAAAGGCATTCTAACCTTTCCATGCTTCCAAGTCTTGACTAATCTCTCCTTTTTCTAAGGTACTTTCCCCCACGGTTTCCTTCAGACACTCTTCTCTTTGGGTTTGAGTGTGAAGACTCACGTGTGACTCTACACAGTGCCAATGTCTCTCTGCTTCTTGATCTTTAAGCATTTTAGGGATACCTGCCTCTAGGAGACTCTTACCACCAGTGTGTGCTTTAACCCGAGGATTGAGTTCTGGGACTGTGGCATGTGCATTTTTGTAGCTCTAACATAAGGCCAGGCATAGAGTAGGCTGCTAAATAAAATAAAATAAGGAATTAATGCAGGTATATGTGTAAACTGAAAGAAGACTAGAGAGCCAGCTGGGAATGCTCAGGACAAAGTGGGAAGCAAGTTCAAGGTCAGAGAGACAGGCAGAGTAGCAGGATCAGTGTCAGGATGGATGAGAACATGGTCAAAATCCAGGTCAAGGTTTAAAGAGCTGGAATTCAAGACCAAGAGTGCAGGGAAGGGAGCTGGCAGCTCCAAGTGAAATTGCTTCAGTGAAAACTGACCTTATCTTGCCTTCTAAAAATAAGGTATAATCTTGAATCCTAGAATGTAAAAACACTAACTAGAACTGGAAGAAATTGATCTACGCATGAGTAGCTGCATTGCCTCATGGCTTAGTCTCCCTAGACCTCAGCTTCTAATTTGTGAACTTGGAAGAATGTTGAGACAACATAATGTCAGGAGATGTGGGGGCTAGAATCCAGGATAACAGCTCCACTGCAGCCCAGCCATTTCTTTTGGTGTGATGCAACAGCATTTGGGACTAAAGTGAATGGAACCGGAGCCCACATGCTCTCAAATCCCACAATTGGCAGACAGAGGAGAAACACACTGGAGAGTGAGGCAAACTTTTCCCACCTTGGTTTTGTGACTGTCATGAGTGACTCCAACTGAAGACAGGGGTTGGATCTGGAATTGCATTTACCTGCGCTTCTCAAGGCTGCTGAATGATTGGGTCTCAGACACAAGAGAGGTCATTGGGACAGTAAAGCGGGTGCAACCTGCACTCCATAGGCCACAGGGGCTCAGAATTCTCTAGAGCCACCCAAATTGACATCCTGGCCTGGCATTCTTTCCCTTCTCATTGTAAACAGTCACCACCCCAAAACTTTGCTTGTGCCCCTCCATAATCCCCTTCCCTTGGCCTTTCACAGGCAACCACTGGTTTGCTTTCTGTCACTTTGGATTAATTTTCCTTTATTTTTTGGTGTGGTGTCTTTCACTCAGCATAATTACTTTGAGATTTACCCATGTTGTTGTATATATAGCAATAGTTCATTCCTTTTTATTGCTCAGTAGTATTCCATCAGATGGATAGGACATAATTTGTTTATTCATTGACCTGTTGATGGCCATTTGGGTTGTTTCCAGTTTTTGGCTATTACAAATAAAGCTGCTATGAACATTTGTATCCAAAACAAAATAAAATTAGAACCATGTATTATTGCAGTATTGGCCATTATAAGCTATCTGAATATTTGTTTTCTAAGCATTTTTTTTAATTTGTAGGAGTTCTTTGGTGTAGCACTACTAACATAGTAGCTTAAAACATGCTGGAAAAGTAGTCTAAGTTATTGCTCAATTTGTCATAAAAGTCAGTTTGCACTGGTAAGCCATGAAAGTAACTCAGGAAAGGTGTTCATTTAGAGGCAAATGTTATAGTTATTGTGAGGCCACAGTGCTGCTTTGCAAAGAAACTAGGACTCAAAATCAAGTGAACTCGTTATTTCCTTGATTCTGTGACTCATGAGATATGAACAGAATGAAGTCTTTTTCTTCTCTATATTTAACTTAATCCATGATTTCTATAGGAGGCATCACGTTGCATGGGGCCCAGAGTGTCACATCTAAACTCTTCACCACCAGTATTCCTTCCAAAGTCTTACTCTGCCAGGTAGACTCCCCAGCCTCCTCCCCTGCTCCCCATTTGCACTCAGCTTTTTCCCCTCTATTTTTCAGAGAAGTTCTCTTGGGCATATGCATGCTGGTTCTCAACAAGTCTCTCAGATTCTGGAGGCTGGCTCATAACCAATCACAGACTCAAAACAGAGGATCTTTCTCTGCAAACATCATTGCACCGGCGCTGTGAGGAGCGCCACTGAGTTACCACATGTATATATGGAGAGACAAATCCATTACTATAATTGCGGACTCCAACACCCATCTTTCAATAATGGATAGATTGAGAAAATAGAAAATCAAATGACCTGAATGGTATTATCAATCAGTGTGACCTACTAACATATATCTATTACATTAATTGAATCCATGTTTAAAAACCTTCCACAAAAAGAAAAAAACACCAGCACAGGTGTTTTCAATGGCGAATCCTATCAAGCATTTAAGGAACAAACAATACCAGTTCTCCGCAATATCTTCCACAAAATAGAAGCAGAGAGAATGCTTCATAACTTATTCTATGATACCAGAATTTCACTAATACCAAAATCAAATTAAGACATTACAAGTAAAGAAAATTAAGACCAATTATCTGTTATGAGAATAGGTGCAAAACTTCAAACAAAATATTAGCTTTAAATCAATCCAACAATTTATCAAAAGAATTATACACCACAACCAAGTGGGATTTATCCCATATATTCAAGGCTGGCTCGACATTTTGAAGTCAATCAATTCATCACATCAACAAGCTGAATTTTAAAAAATCATCATATTATTATATCAATTGATGCAGAAAAGCACTTGATAAAATCCAAAACCCATTCATGATTTAAAAAAAGATCCTCTTACCAAAATATTCATTAATTGTAACAAATAACCATACCCTATATATATATGAACTCATATATAAAAATATATGAATATATAAATAAATACATGAATTATACATGGTGTGGTTTTATATGTATATATATATATGATGCTGACAATGGGGCAAATGGGAGTGAAATATATAAGAACTCTCTTTGCAAACTTTCTGTAATGTAAACTAACTCTGAAATTAAAAGTTTCTTTTTTAATTATTTTTCAATTTGGCCCATTTTCTAGTGGAGAAAGGAAGCAACTTTATATACAACTATAAAGCAGGGAAGAAGGTGGAATGTGAATTGTTCTGGTGGTCTTAAATGGTAGGATGTTATTAATCTGTGGAAAATAAAGTTGAGAAGTTGTAACTTTGCATGACACTTCAAAGCACTGCTAAAGGAGGATGTAGCCTGGAAAGTCACCAGCACTGTGAAAACAGTGGCTGCCCAAGTTCTTGACTGTGTTGTCATACAGGTACCTCACTCAAAGGGCGGGTGCCAAACTGGGAGACTGTGTTTGTGCTTCTGTTGTGTGTGGTGTTTTTTGTTTTTGTTTTCTTTCTAATTTAGTCTTAAGGTCTCTCTCACATGAGTGTGATAAACTCTAGCACTTCCCTGATTCAGGAATGTGGTGATAGATGTTTACAGTGTGCCTTTCATAAGATACTTCTTTATCCTTGTGGATGGGCTGATACCTAAGTGTCCCCTGTAACCAGCTGTCACTTTCACAGAAACTGATTTTCACTGGCAGATGCCCTTGTGGATCATGTCTGACCTGTGTTCAGTTTATTCCTACTAAGATAGCCAATGTCTAGGAAAGCCCTGCCCAGGAGAGAAGTTATGTGCTGGTCTATGGATTAGGTGAGAAAGAGGAGGCAACTCAACAAAATCCATGAAATCAAAGAAGCAGATTCTTACAGATCCCAGAGAGAAGAGGGCAGCATGCTTCACAGGGTCAGTGGGAGAGGAGCCAACAGGGAAACAGACGTTCAAACAGTGGATGGGGAGCAAGAGAGAAAATAAGGGGCCCGTGGGCCAAAGTGTTTATTGGAGTCCAGGACATTACCCAAGCAGGCTTCCTAAGGGGAGTTCTAATTGATTAGAGCCAGCAGGCATCAGCTCCGTGGAGTCACGCTGCAACTGAGACATGGCCACTGTGGCACACCTGTGAGGTCCATGCTGGGTGTGGGAGTCAGTGAGGTAAGTCAAGTAGGTTGCATCCAGCTGTCTCATAGAAAAGTAGTCACCAGGGGGTGATTTATAGGGCAGATATCCAGGTCAACCACACTGAGAAACTGGGAGAAAGTGAAGAACTAGGCACCATGTTAAGGGTAACAAGGAAGTTAAACCTATATTCAAAATGGCTATTGAAGCCACACAAAATTGTAGGAATTCACTACAGTTTCCTATGCCAGTCTGCACATTAAAATCACAGAAACACTGTTTAGAAATACAAATTCCTAGGCCACCTATGGTGATGTTAATTTAGTCGGTCTGCAATGGAACCCAGGAATTTTTATATTTAAATGGGTGTACATTTTAGCCCTAAGCCTTCCGTTTAGATGATTGCAACCACAATTCTTTCAAGCAAATTATTCAGCTACTTGGAATCCACATCCGCATCCTTTTCTCCTGACTGAAACAGAGGAAAGGATTTTTCCCTAGCCCATCCTAGGAACATAGAACTCACCCGCCACTCCCGATTACAAACAATACCCCTGCTCTATGGTTTGTGTGGAATGTGACTTCAGGTAGTGATCTCATTTGAATGGCTTCCTTTATACCTGCACGGCCACCTATGTGTCCCTGTCAATGTTGTTTTTGTGTTTTCCGCATACCAATGCATATGTTTCCAAGTGCACGCCTGAGAGCTGAGAGAAGGCTTCAACCTGGATGCTAGCTAGTTTGAACTGATGAAGCAGTGAGAGGTGTCGCGTGGTACAGCTCGCATTAAACTGGTTTGCACTTCAACTTCAGTGGGTGTGTAAACCCCCAGGACCTTGTTAACTGCAGATGTTGATTCAGTAGATATAGGATGGGGGTGGAGAGTCTGTTCTCAGGTGAGATGGAGGCTCCTGGTCTGGAATGCAAGGCTTCACCCCCTCTAGAAGAGGTGTGTACTCTTGGTCTCTGAGGCAAGCCATTACTCTCCCCAGGTGACTGGGTGCCCTTGGTCTCTGATGTAGACCATTGCCCTCTCCAGGTGACAGTGGTACCCTTGCTGTCTGATATAAGGCATCACCCTCTCCGGAAAGTAAATCTCCAGTGGCTGGGAGGCAGCTCCATTATTGATCTTCACCAAACTCTCTACGAGATGGAGACTTGAGTGGAGAGTGTTGTGCCTTGTGGTGTGTGTTGAGTAAGGCTTACCTTACAACTCAGCAATGGTGAGAGGGAGGAACGGTATCCCAGGATACTAGTGGCAGCTCATATTTTCTCTTGAGAATCTGGTTGGGTGGGCAGACGTCCACAGTAAGGGGCCCTTCCTCAACAGCTTCCGGGTACCAAGAGGCATCTCCCTTCCCTGTCCATGGTTTGAGAAACTCAGGAGGTGCTGCATTCCCTGCACGTTACTGGGCTGTTACTATTGTTTACCTGGTCCCTGCAGGCATGCTATTTAAAAAATATCAGTACTCTGATTTGCACAGATTTGCACAGTACTCTGATTTTTCACTTATCTTTGGAAGGTTCGTCAACACTAGTTTGTACCCAGTACTGCAGTTTGTGCTCTACATACAGCAATGAAGAAAACACAACCTCTGTCCTCACATAGCTTTCACTGCCGTTCAGGAGATAAGCATGTCAATCAGTAGTCACAGAGCTGATCTATATGGATGTGATGGTAGATGCCTTCACTACACAGATACTTTTAATCAGCTACTATGTGCCCAGCACTACTCTGGATACTTGTAATTCATCAATAAACCAATAACAACAAAAACATGGATTTCTTGGCCAAGCACGGTGGCTCATTCCTATAATCTCAGCACTTTGGAAGGCTAAGGTGGGTGGATCACTTCAGGTCAGGAGTTTGAGACCAGCCTGGCCAATATGGCGAAACTCCGTCTCTACTAAAAATACAAAAATTAACCAGGCGTGTTGGCACATGCCTGTAATCCCAGCTACTCGGGAGGCTGAGGTGTGAGAATTACATGAATCCAGGAGATGGAGGCTGCGGTAAGCCGAGATTGTGCCACTACACTCCAGCCTGGGCAACAGAGTGAGACTCCATCTCAAAAAAACAAAAATAATAATAAGATTTATTCTTAAAACTTATCTTCTGAGAGGGGGTGATACATAATAAGTAAAACAAGTAAATGTCATAATATGCTGAATATTCATAGAGTCTACGGAAAATCAAAGCAAGCTAAGTGGACTTGGTGCAGAGGTACACAGGAAGAATAGGATTGAATGCTTTCTGACAGACTGTCAGGAATGACTTTCTGGATGAGGTGATGTCTGAGGTGGGAATTCAAGGGGTTGGATATTTTCAAAGGTTCCCAGAAGACTAGGGGAGCTGAAGCACATCAGCTGAAGGAAAGAGCATGCTAGCGGTGTCTAACATCAGTCTCCTTTGTACTTCTGGATGCAGCTGGGTTCCTTTATAGCTCAGGAGTGACTGGGAAAACACAGGACCCGTGGGCGGAAGGCAGGTGTCTTGTCTCTCTGTAGTCTCTGTATATGGCACAAGTTAGTTAGGTTTGCCCTTATTCCCAATAAAATATTCCTATTTATCAAAATTCTTTCTTCATTTAAGAGGAAAAGGCAAACGGTCACTCACTGAATCTTTGTGAAATCCGAAATAGACCTATTCCACAATGAATATACACAGATTAAAAGTTAAGTAACAACAATGCCTCAACTGGCGAGCAGTGTTGGCTGTGAATATCAGGCACTGGGCATGGGGCTTGGCCAGCAGGGCACAGTGTCTTTCTGCCCTTCACCTCCCTCTGATAGGAGGAAGGCAGGGGCAGCTCTCAGTGAAGGTCAGCCCAGCACAGAGAAAAGCATGTCAGTTCCATGCTGAAGATGCCCAGGATGGGCAACCCGGTGAGGCTGAAGACAACAGCCACAGCCGAGGGTCCCTCCAAGTTCAGCTCCATCATGCCAAAACAATCAAGCAAACAGAAAAACACATCTGACCACGTCAGTGTGTGTGGCAACAAGTAGACTAAACATTGTGATGATTGTTAAATTTCCTCTTTTCCTCCAGATGTTTTCTTGATCAAACTGGAGTACATTCATTTGCTCATAAGTGCATGCTTGTGTTTTAGCAAGTACCTGCCTCTTGTTTAGCATCACATGGATGAATACATGCCTATATATAGTCGTACCCTAAAGGCACCATATAAAGATGATCATTGCTCAAATAACAGGACATGCTATGAGACTCTTGTAAATGACAGACAGGTCCGCCCGACCCCCAAGCCCTGTATTCCTTCACTCAGCACAAAAGGGGCCTGGATGGCAAGCACTGAGCTCAGAGGTTAAGGTAGTTTGATTTAAGCGCCCAGGGATTGCATCTGTTGTGAAGCCTAATGATGCAACAGCTCAAGTGTAAAACATAGACAGCAACGGGAGAAAGCTCTGGTCCTGACACTGGAGAAGCTCCCAATTTCAGACTAGTGAGAAGAGCACTCTAAATAAATAAATACAAGGCATGGTAATGTGTGCTGCAACACAGGAACACCCCAGGAGGAGGAAGTGAGGACCCTGCTGGGAAGAATTAGCTACAATTTTGGCAGAAAAGAGAATTACGAAAGCTATGTAGAAATGTCTACCGTATCATTTAGATGAAAACAGATTACAAACTGGTGTGTGCTTCTCCTTCTCAGTTGTGTGAAATATATGGTTATCTGAGAAAGACGATAATAATAGTTGTTTTAAGATATAGGGATTATAAGGAATTTCTGGAATGAGTTGAACTTTAGTATTAATAATGACTAACAAAAATATCAAAAGCACAAAAATACAAATTGAAATATATAAAGCTAGATGTAAGGAAATTAAGATGGAATTTGATACTTTTCTCACTAGACAAAAAGTCACTCATCTTACTCAAAGAGACTACAGAATGCTTCTTTAGAGACTTTTCAAAATGACTTCTTCTTACCTGAGTTAATTTTGGTGTCATTAAGTCCAGAGTTAAAACATCACTAGAGGCTATTTCCAGATCACTCTCTAATCCGTGATTTCCTTAGGGGCTTTCAGCCAGTTCTCTCAGTTTGCAGTTTGCAGAGATTAGCAGAGCCAAGGAAGTAGAAACAAGCCAGCTTCCTCAGTGTGGACCACTGTGTCCTCACACCTCCTTAGATTAAGGTAATAAAAAGCCAGCACCACCCTTGTACCCGGGTCTGGCGATACACAAAATAGCTATGTGTATAGGCAACCTGGAAATCAAGAGACCTAGATGTGCATTTTGAGCAACATCATGTCACCTCAGACTTGTACCCGGGTCTGAGGATACACAAAATAGCTAGACGTACAGGCAACCTGGAAATCCAGAGACTTAGATGTGCATTTTGAGCAACATCATGTCACCATTCCAAGTGAAGTGAGGATAAAACTATATTCACACTACTCCTGTGAGAACAGTTTTGTAAACTGTGATGTGAAACATAAAGGTCACTGTGGGTGTTTCCTGAAGTCCTTCACATTTATTGGGTGTGGATGATTTAAAAACCACTGTTTTAAGTAAGTAGCATCTGGGACTCAGTCTGCTGGGCAAACAGATGTGGACATGAACGATTCCAATCAGAGTTCCACCACAAAGTTAAAGAAGGTGTGGGAATAGCATCTGGAGGGATAGGATGGGAACAGTGGTGGTAGATGATGGACAAGCACTTTCTGGAACTGAGAAACATAAAAGCACTCAGAAATGGGAAAGTTAAAGGTGTGATTCAAGAAATGGCAAACATCGGTATTGTACCTAAAATATGCAGCAGGTTCAGTGGAGGGAAGAGTGGACAGAGGAAGGAGATCAGGCTGAGTAGAGCTGAGGAAATAGTCTGGATTTTATTCTGAAACAGTGGGGAGCCACTGAAGGCTTTCTAGGGAGGGCCTGGCACATTCTGGCAGGGGAAAGGCCATGCTGAGGTAGTCAAGAAAAGCAGAGTGGGAGTGGCAGTCCAAAGAAAAGTCACGATGTGCCAGGCATTACCTTCTCGAGTGACTCTTCTAGGCCATTTTACTTGCATCCAAAGAGCCATTCTGCATTCATGTTGACCTTCTAACTGAAGTTTTGACAGTCCTACGTTCAATGCAATTAACAAAATCATATTTCCCCTGACTCTACACTGCTGCTATTTCGGCAACAGATTCTACAATTGACCCAAATTAGAGTAGAGTTGTTTTGTTGTTGTTGTTGTTTGTTTTTCTGTTTTTGTTTGTTTTTGTTTTTGCTTTGCCTATTGTTATAGTTTGGATCCGTGTCCCCACCCAAATTTCATGTTGAATTGAAATCCCCAGTGTTGGAGGCGGGGCCTGGTGGGAGGTGATTGGATCCTGGGGGCAGATTTTTCAAGAATGGATTAGTACCATCACCTTTGGTATGGTCCTCATGATAGTCAGTGAGATCTGGTGGTTTGAAAGTGTGTGGCGCCTTGCCCATCTCTCTTGTGCTCCTGCTTTCACCATGTGATATGCCTTCTCCTGCTTTGCCTTTGCTTTACCTACTATGGTAATTGTAAGCTCCCTGAGGCCTCCCCAGCAGCAGATGCTGGCATTATGCTTCCTATATAGCCTGAAGAACCATGAGCCAATTAAACCTCTCTTCTTATCAATGATTTAGTCTCAGATATTTCTCCAGAGCAAAGCAAGAACAGCCTAATACAACTATGTTCCACAGGATAAATTAAACTATGAGATCCCCTGATCCAAAATCTGATTTGGTGCAAGCCTTCTTTAAATTAAAAGAAATTGTGCTATCAAAACACTAAATCTACTCACAGTGACCTTTCGAGGAGCAGTAGCACCAGATCCTCAGGGAAGCTCCAAGTCCAGAGGTGGTCAATACTCCTCAGACTCCTGAATGCCAGGTCATGCTTTCCTAGCCTAAACAGGCCACTGCATAGGAACACAGAATCATCATAGAAGGGACCCTTGGAGAATTGAAAGGTGTTATTTTTTAAAGCAGTATTTTTAATAGCACAACCTTCTAGTTGATAATGCGTTATTAAAGGAAGAAAACAAACCCTTCACTCAGATTCCCATCTGAGATGTAAACAGGAAAAGGTGCTCAGACACAAAGCCTCCCAGGCTCTATGAAGGTGGTTCTGGCTGACCACATAATTCCCAAAATGTGCACCTGTCTCTGTGGCTAAAGCCATCACAACCTAACTGACCCTCTCCTTACAGCCACATGAAACCAACTCAAGAGCCAGGACATCTAACTTTTGGACTAAATATAACCAGAGAAAGCTAGGCACTACATGCTCTGTCTTCCCTGTTTTTATTTTCGTTAAGATATTACTTTTTATAACCACAGTAACCAACATCTTGATAAGATTCCAATCATAGTACCAGAGTTTGTGTTTAGCCACTGAGTGCACGGAATTAAAGGGAAGCATGGAAACAGTCTCATTGAGGACAGCGGGAGTAACCAAGGCTGGGAGAGAAAAGAGAAATCCACAGTTCACCGTGGGTGGAAAGTCTGGGCCAAGACACACCAGCTCTTCTCCCTCAGTAAATTTTTCTATGAAAATTAATGGATTCTGTAATCCAATATAGGGAGACACAGGCCACATGAATCACACTGTGCAGTATTAGATTTAATCACACAGATCTTTACTACTGCTTAACTCTGGGTCAGGTACTGTGCTGGGCACATGCCAGGGAAGATGATACACAAATGAATGATGCCTCGTTGGCTTCATTTAAGCACATGCACATACACAAACATGCACACATACACATGTACACACACAAAAGTACACACACTCATGCACACATGCACACTCACATGCACACATATGCACATATATACACACATACATATGCACATACGTGTATGCACAGCCATACCATCCATGGCACAAGATAACAAGCTTTCCTCACCATCCTCATACCCCAGGCCTGTGTTTACATTTCACATGTGGATTTGACAAAGATGAGATGGGTGGCCAGACATGGGAGAGTGAAGTGACTTCAGGAAGGGACAGAGGGAAGCTTCTGCTGCACCATGAGAAATGCAAGGGTGTCTGTAGGCAGATGTCTGACAGTGCTGTCCAGGTGGAGGAAGACAGTCCAAATGTTCTGGAAACATGGGCACCCACCCCACAGCGGGACAGCATCTAGTGCATGAGGACAAGGGATGCAGCCTGGGAGAAAACGTGCAGGTCAGTGTCTCACTGACCCATCCTAACACCTTCCCTTCAGAGGACATGGCAGGAAACCTGCTGCCTGTGTCCAACTCTGGCCAGGCTGCAGACAGCAGGTTTTGTTTTGCTGCAGGGCAGAAATCAGATGTAATAAATTCAGAGAGCAGGTGAGGGGCTGAAAGATTCCAAGTTGATAAATGACGAATTTTCAACAATTAGAACAGTTCTGGAATGAAACGGACTTCTCTCCAAAATAAAGAAGTGCCTGCCCACTCCACAGCAATTCCCAACACCAGCCAATGGCCACCTCGGGAAAGAGATTCAAGCGCTAAACTGAGGGCAGCTCACCTGCTGCCAGATGTGTCCCTTCACCTCTTCTAACCCTCAACTCCTGGGCACTCACCCAGCTGACCAAGTGCTGCAACAAGACTGTGAGCAGAGAACCAGGGGAAGTTCCAGCAGGACAGGTCTTGGGAGTGCATCTCATTGATATGTCCCATTTTACAGATGGGAACATTATAGATGGAAAGGGAGGTAGTGTTGACAAAAGCCTCAGAGTGAATACTTTGTGTGGATTTATATTTGTAAACAGGTATGTGCAGTATAATATCCACTTGAAAAGTGCACAGCTCATAAGTGAGCAGCTCTCCACAGACAAATTAGGACACAGAACATTAGCATTACCTCCACCCCTTACAGGCTCCTCAGAAGCCAACACTTTTCAGAGTCACTGACTTTTTGACACAGTCATTTCTGACTTTTTGAGCCTTGAATAAATGGAATCATACGGCTTGGTTCTGTCACTGAACATTACATTTGTGATAATCATACAAGTTATCATGTGAAGCAGAGGTTTATTATTTTCCATTGAATGAATATAACGAAATATATTCATCCATTAAATGTTGACAGATATTGGTTCCTTTGCAGCTGAGAGCTAGTGTACCATAGCTGGTCTTGTAATGTCTTTTGGTGAATACGGATTTGCAAACCTGTTGATTACACATGTGAATTAAAATAACTGACTCAGAGGGTGTGCATGCATTCGTCTTTATCAGAGAATGCCAAAGCGTTTTTCAAAGTGGTGGTACCAATTTGCACATCTCCTAGCAGAGCTGTGCCACATCCTACATGGAATAGACACAAGGAGGCCAGGCTGCTAATTTTGGGTCTGCCATGAGTCATTGTGACCCTGGGAAAAACAGTTCTTTTCTGGGGACCTCTGTTTTTCCCTCAAGTGAGTGCTAAGGTACCTTCTACCCTTAATTTTTCTCTCATTCTAGAATATATACTGAAGATATGCTTTTACGTCTATTCAGGGAAATACACATATATTTATGCATTTATGTATATATATATGTATGTATTTGTGTATGTATATAAGATGTATATAATGAGGAAAACACGTTAAAAAGCACTGAATTTGACAGATTACAAATGTACTTTCAGGCTGATATTATATACATTGGGATTTGTCTTATAATACAAGGTTTCCTCTTCATTTAAACAACTCTGAAAATAATGCTCGAATAAACAAGCCAACAATATTATCTGCAATGAATAGAAAAAAAAACTGACAGGTATAAAAAGAACAAAAGAGGCTGGGCACGGTGGCTTACACCTGTAATCCCAGTACTTTGGGAGGCCGAAGCAGGTGGATCACGAGATCAGGAGATGGAGACCATCCTGGCCAACATGGTGAAATCCCATCTCTACTAAAAAAAATACAAAAAATTATCTGGACATAGTGGTGGGTGCCTGTAGTCCCAGCTACTCAGGAGGCTGAGGCAGGAGAATGACATGAACCTGGGAGGCAGAGCTTGCCGTGAGCCGAGATTGCACCACTGCACTCCAGCCTTGGCGACAGAGCAAGACTCCATCTCAAACAAACAAACAAACAAACAAAAATAAAAATAAAAAGTAAAGGAAAATGCCTAATTCTGCCTAAGTACTTGAAATGTTGGCAATAAACACATGAAACATTACTTATTTATACCTCTTAGGCAGAGTATTGTTTTGTCTTTGGGTTAGAAGTCCAATTTCTGCATGACAGGAATGCCAAAAGCTATTCCAAAATGGTCAACTGGGCCCTCAAGTATCTGTCATCTGGTTCTATCTTGTGGGAAAAAAAGTGAGAGCTTTTCACATCCCGATCTTAAAAGGGAAGAATGAAGGAATACCCAGATATTATTGGTAGCAGGGAGCAGACTTTTCCCAGCCATCTCCCTGGATTTTATTCTTGTCAGTGGGAGGAGAGGTAGACAACTTCATACAGAAACTTCCACTGGAATTGAATCTTCAGGGAGTGTAGGGTTGGTACAAACATAACGAGGCTAATAAACACTACAGCCAGAGCGTGGTGAGCTAGATGTACATCGATGCTGCAACAACTCACCTGCTGTAGAAGACAAGGGGGACCTGAGAGGGAGAGTCTTCTCCAGGTTGTAGAACAGACCTGTGCAAATGACAAGAGAACTTTGACAGAATTCTGGGAGTTATTCATCACTCTTCTGAGCATGTTACCTGTGTTCCACTCTGTATGTTTTCCCACAATGCTTTCTACTGAAAAGATCAAGAATTCCTGGCAAGATAGAAGTAGTAACATGTGGCCGGGCGCGGTGGCTCAAGCCTGTAATCCCAGCACTTTGGGAGGCCGAGACGGGCAGATCACGAGGTCAGGAGATCGAGACCATCCTGGGCAACAGAATGAGACTCTGTCTCCAAAAAAAAAAAAAAAGAAAAGGAATGAGATCATGAGATCACGTCCTTCTCAGTGATATGGATGAAACTGGAAGCCATCATCCTCAGCAAAATAACAGAGGAATAGAAAACCAAACACCACATGTTCTCACTCGTAAGTAGGAGTTGAACATTGAGAACACATGGACACAGAGAGGGGAA
>NW_012115744.1:2180754-2192789 GCF_000951035.1 Colobus angolensis palliatus | reverse complement strand
AGTAACATGTGTTTCTCTACTTACCCTCTTCTGAGACTGACATTGAGATGAACAACAGAATACACAATATAGAAAATCTTAAAACAATGCTTGGAACAAGCCACTCACATGCCAGGAACAGTAAAGAATCCCTGCCAGATAAAGTGCATGTGGACCCAATTTGAAGAACTTCAAAGAGGGTGAAAATGAAGCTTCAGACTATTAATAAATTAGGCTATTCATGAAGGTATTGGAGGATGAGGCAGGAGAGGGGGCCAACAAGGGTACCCTCTTATATCTGTGACCTAGGAAGAATTGGATCCTACTGAGGCACTGGGAAATTTTAGCATCCTGGCTCATTTTTTCCTGCCCCATCAGGCAGAGGGAAGGCACAGATAGGCTCTGAGTGGACACCTTCACCAGTCCAAAAATAGGGCCGGCCCACCTGTCAGCTCCCATGGGGCTATAACCCAGTACTAAAAAAACCCAGAGCCTTTTCTGTAATGATGAAAAATTATGACAAAAACATACTGCAGTTGAAAGAAGAATGACACTCTTTTGAATCTACAGAAAAGCAACCTGCTGGAAACACTTTCTCCAGCAGAGAGTTCCTGATTCTGTTCTGCAATCACCAGGAGCAGCATATACCCATGGTGGCCCACTGGTTTCAGGAATAGGATGAGAGACACCTGCAGCAGAACAGTCCAAGCTGAACTTGGCCTAGCTCAGCCAACCCTCAGTTGATCGCCAGAGCTATGGGTGAGCCCAGCCAAGACAAACTTAGAAGAACTGAAGACCCCAGATGCACAAGAAACAAATTGTTCTTGTTACAAGCCACAGATTCTTCCTGCTTTATTAACCAGAGAAAGCCAACTGATATATTAGACCAAAATGTTTCAGTTTCTGCATTATTGCAATTTTAGATTGGATAATTTTAACTTAACAGCAATGTCAACCCACAGAATCTAATTGATATTTATAGAACACTACACCCAACGAATGGTAGAATATGCATCCTTTTTAAGCACCCATGGAACATTCACCAAGATGGCATGCAGGAGATCTTCGTGGTGATGGAATAGTTCCGTACCTTGATGGTAGCGGTGGTTACATAAATCTACATGTGTGATGAAACTTTATAGAACTATCAGTGCATACAGACATGAGTGCACACAAAACTGGTGGAATCTGAAAAACTCTATGGATTGCTCCAATGTCATCTACTGGTTTTGATACTGTAATCTAGTTATGTAAGATGTCATCAATGGGGGGAACTGGGTGAAGGGTACCTGTGATCCCTTCGTACTATTTTGGCCACTTTCCATGAAGTTAGTGATATGGTTTGGCTGTGTCTCCACCCAAATCTCATCTTGAATTGTAGCTCCCACAATTCCCACATGTGGGTGGTAATTGAATTATGGAGGCTGGTTTTTCATGTGCTGTTCTCGTTATAGTGAATACATCTCATGCAATCTGATGGATTTATAAAGGGGAGTGCCCCTGCACATGCTTTCTTGCCTGCCACGATGTAAAAGGTGACTTTGCTCCTCCTTCACCTCCACCGTGATCTGAGGCCTCCCCAGCCATGTGGAACTGTGAATCAATTAAACTTCTTTGCTTTATAAATTACCCAGTCTTAGGTAAGTCTTTATTAGAAGCATGAGAATGGACATATATAGTAAATCTGCAATCATTTATTTTAAAAAAGTAGAACAAACAAACCCTTAAAAACAATGTATGCTTATAGCTCATATCTTCCTACCCAACTTCATCAATTTACAAAATAAAAAACCAGCCAAATAAATGTAATTTTGATCTTGCTCCTTAAAAATTGAGTTTTTTTAAAAATCTGAATATAATCCCACCCTTATTTAAAATGCACTTGGAAGAGCATCTATGATTCTACCACTACCACTTCTCTTTTTAAATGGTTGATTCTAATTAAGTGAATACTACCTGGCAACAAAGTAATCTTAAACAGGAGCAAAAATTTGGTCTTTGAAATTGCAAGGCTATACTGAATATAGACACTTTATCTATATAATCCAGAATATCTTTCTGTGTTATCAAAATGAGGAAACATTACCTAAATAAACAGCACATATACAATCCATTTAACTGAACAAGTAGATTATGCATCTAATAATCTAGTTGCAAATTCTCTCTTGATTTAGCTGGGCATAACTGTAGGGCAATATAGAGGCAGACAAATGTGGTAGAAAGAACGTGAAGTCAAGAGATATGGGATACACTGAATTCCAGTTCCTAGCTGTGTTTCCCTGTGTGGCCTGGGCAATGACTGGGCATGGGACCTCTTATTTTCTTAACTAAAATTAAATAGAGTACATAGATTGAATGGAGCTGACTTCATTAAGTTCTTCTAGAAATTAAAGGAATAACATGCTTTAGAATTGTGCCTATCACAAAAATGGGTGCTTTCTAATAAAAAGCTTTCCCCTTCTAATTTAGAATTAAATTGCTTTATAAAACCTTGTAAGAGTACAGGGTATTGTATTTTTCAATACTTTATAAATAGATTAAGTGTTGTTGTAATGTACCATTGTGTTTCCCTTTTGAGAACATCTGTTATAAAAATGTACACAAATGATCAAATATAATAAATGTATATGCATAGAGTAGTTACACTGTACCTTGAAGATATATGGATGTTTAAAAATAATGATAATTAATTTTGTATTTTACAAGAGTAAACTTCTTTACTTTTATTTTAAAAAGTGAAATATATGAGTGGGAAAGGCCATAATACAATTTACAAAACAAGTACTTGATACTTACACGAGTAACATTCTTAAATGTCACCATAGAAACTGATGCTGGATTCCGGAAAATCAGAAAGGACTTAGAACCGTCATCATGTGTTTACTACTTTAAAACATTCATCCCGGTTTTGGCTTGAGTCATGGGGTGTGGGAGGCATGCATTTTTATGAGAACAAAGACTCCTTGGTTTTAGGAGATAACCTGGTGTTTTTAAAGTCTGGTTTCCAGCTACAGTGACTGGTTTTCAAAGAACCATACCCCAAAACATGCCAAGTTAGCTAAGGATGGTTTTGAGCTAAAGGCAATTGAGAAACAGCAGCCTGCAGATAAAGTTCTCTCTATTCTCCCCCATTTGCCTAAAAGCAGAGTATAGATGTCCTTCTGCAAAGGTATCCTCCCCTCTGTCTCATACCAGGAGGGATAGAATGACTCTTAATCACCAGAGATGACTTTAGACTCTCAGCAGCCCAGAGATGGCTCAGAGTGGAATGTACATAACAAACTTCCCTAAAGTAACATGTATTGTCCATTAGTTCCCCCATATATTTACCTTCCCACAATCCACCACTCCTAGAGGCTCAAAATGCTCTCCTTTGTCTTGTAGTTCCTCCACCTATTATCTTGTAGTTCCTCCACCTTTTGTTTTGTATTTCCTCCACCTTTTGTTAAAATGGTATATAAGATTCCAGATCTGCCCGCCCTGTGTGACTTTCATTTTGTTTCTGTGAGCACCTCTGCCCCATATGCATAAGAAACAAATCTTTTTATCCTCATAATCTGGTTTTGGATTAGTGAATTTGTTTCTTTGATTGTGACTCTCATAAATTTGGTTTTAAGTGTGCATTGGCTGTTGATCTTTTCCCTTTTAGGAGTATCCATTGTTTTCCTCTGTCTCTGTCTTTCATGTCATTTATCATAAGGAGGAGAATCATAGGACAAAATCCTCCTCTTGTCTTATTTTGTACTTTCAGTGTTTAGCCTACATCCAGGAACAGTGCTTTCTCTCTGGTTTTTCGGCCTGGAAGGGGTTACAGGTGTCAGGCCTGTGTCTGCAGGTAGCCAGGCACCAGATTGGGGAGCTGAGACACTCAATTGCCAATCATGTTGACTCTTGAGGGAATTTGTCTAAATAAAATGTTTCAGCCCATAGGATCCCT
The DNA here is from genome assembly GCF_000951035.1 of Colobus angolensis palliatus. Taxonomy (NCBI): domain Eukaryota; kingdom Metazoa; phylum Chordata; class Mammalia; order Primates; family Cercopithecidae; genus Colobus; species Colobus angolensis. The sequence continues at coordinate 2,188,873 of NW_012115744.1, read as the reverse complement.
TATTATCTCTCCTTCATTGTCTTGTAGTACTTAGAAAGTATTGCCTACCTAGTATCACAGATTATTAGATTTGTAATTGGAGGCATCTGACTTCTGTGGGAGACCAGAGACGCAAGTTTTCAAAAAAAAACATTCTTACTGCCCGTTGCAATGAGAGTCTTTGCTTTCTTTGACTATCTTTGGGAGTAAGTTTGGGTCATATGGGCTATGTCTTTTGTACCCTGTTTGGAGATGCCTCTTATGTCCATGGTTAAGTCATAAAAGGCATATTGGATTTAAGTCATAAAAAGGTTTATTGGGATTTCTCAAGTAACTTAAAACAGAGCTACCATTTGATCCAGCAATCCCATGACTTGGTACATATCCAAAAGAAAATAAATTGTTCTACCAAGAGGATACATGTGTGTGCATGTTCACTGCAGTACTATTCACAATAGTAAATACATGCAATCAGTGTAGATGCACATCCACAGTGGATTGGATAAAGAAAATGTGGTACATATAAACCATGGAATACTACACAGCCATAAAATGAATTATGTCCTTTGCAGCAATATGAATGCATCTGAAGGCCATGATCCTAAGTGAACTAATACAGGAACAGAAAGTCTCGTTTTTGTTCTCACTTATAGGTGAGAGCTAAACATTGTGTACTCATGGACATAAAGATGACAGCAACAGACAGTGGGGACTACTAGAGGGAGACAGAGGGAGACAAGTGTTGTAAATATTACCTATTGGGTACTAAGCTCACTACCTGGGTAATGGGCTCAGTCTTACCTCAAACTACAGCATCACACAACAAACCTGCACATACACCCCCCAAATCTAAAATAAAAGTTAAGATTATTTTAAAAAGAAGATAATCTGAATACAATATAGTACCACTACTAAAAAATATTTTTTTGATAAAAATCTCATTGGTTTAGAGTTGCAGTAGAATATGTACACCTTTGAAGATTTAGACTTGTATATCTAAAGGGGTTTTTGAAGAGCTCTCACCTAGGGCAAATGCACCGCTCTAGGCATTGTACTTGTGACAGGATCAAATTAAAAGTAAAAAAAAGGACAGGATAATGTTATGACTGGCTCAAAAAATCTTTTGACAAGATTGGGAGATGGAAGTCAGACTTGGAACAAAATTAAGAATTGAAAAGCCACTCGGGTCAGTGCAGAGCATACAACTTACCTATGTAAATACTGATAACCAGAAAACAGCTTTGCCAAAGGCCCGAAGAATGTCAGCAAGACTCTCTAATCAAACTCCAGCAGCTCAGGGTCTTCCCATGCAAAGTCCTTTGTGTTAAAAGCTCATTACCAAGAATTCACTGGACTGCCCTATACATAAGAAAGAAAGAAAAAAGCTAAGTAGTAATTATGCTACACCTCTGATAATAGGCAAATATGCCCCAAAATTCCTTTGTAGAGAAAACTTACATGCTTTTTTTCTCTCCTTTGACCACAGCCTCCATGAGATTATGCAACAGGGCAAATGAAAATCTTAAAAACCTTCTCTACAAAGAGTAGTGAAAGGTTTTAGCCCTCACTAAGAAGGTAACCTTAACTTGCTCCATCTGCTTGAAACATAATTCAGATCCCATTATTTAAAATAATTATTAAATAGTAAATTTTGTATTACTATGTTCGCATGACTCATGACTAAATTTTTAGAATGTAAAATATGATATCTCTTTGCATCTAACTGTATTGTTATGTATGCCTATGTGTGCATGTTCTGTATATGTGGTATTTTCTACCTCCAGATGGTATTGTCAAATAAAAATTCCTTTCCACTTTAATTGGCGTAAAAAAACATATGCACTTATATAAATTAAAGTATTCCTAAAACTTAGAAATAGGCAAACTAACCCAAATAATATTCAAGTTCACATGATCTGGAATAATCTTTGGTAAATGAGACTGATGTGTCTGTGTCATATTTAATGCTGGCTACTCTGAAAACATACTGTTTTTAGTGAGCCAACAAGATTTATTCCACCTGGATGCACCAGTCAAATACATATTTCTTAACTTGAAGATTATATACTTAAAATTATAAACCTAAAAACAAAACACACAATAAAAATATATTGCATTGTACATATATATATGTCAAAGATGGCAGTAAAAAGGGTGGTGCAGATATTTAACTTCTGGTTCTTTGTGCTGTGATTTATGCCTCTTTATTACATATGAGTGCTATTAAAATAGTTAACCACGAAATAACTTTAGAAGAAGATTATCTGTATAAAATGTCTCATGAAATTTTAATGAGCAATTCAAGCATAATTAGGAACAAGCGAATTAAATAGCTGTGAGTGGGAAACAAGTTTATAAATAAAATTTACAACAATAATTATGTTCTATAATAGGTCTGCTTAAAAATACTTTCAGAAATTTTTTGATAACTTGAAACTTTAAAGTTATATTAAGTTACATTAAATGATAGTCATTGAATATCGAGATCATTCCTAAATAAGTTAAAATACTGAAGCATTCATTGCTGAATGTAAGTTTGGTCGAATTTTGGCCTCTTATTTTTACAAAGAGACTAAAGATACTTGCATCTGTTAATAAACATGTTCTTTTTGCAATCTGGAACAACTGTACTATAAGAAAGCGTATGCCTCTATAAACTGTAAAGCGGTATGTTCATAAATTTGCTAATATACTACAAAATATTAATATATGACAGTTCATAACTGCTAACCTCATTTTCACTGGAAACTATTACTAAGGGTTAGGAATTATAATCAATTTATGTAAATTAACTACCAGGAATAATAAAGGTAAAAAAGAAAGAGTTGTATGCACAAAGTATGCAGGGAAACTTCATAAGAAAAGGTAAAAGATATGAAGCATGTGCTTCTGTGAAGAGAATGTGTTTTCCTAAAGTAGTATAATGTTGTATATAGGTTGTTTCAGATTGAGAGAGAAGAAATTAAATGATGAAAGTCTGAAAGAATATAGAAATTGTTAAAGTGCCTGGGGAAAACAGAACAAGAAAGAGAACCTTGTCTCATATCTCATATGGTCAAGAAAGCTAAAATTAAATTAAATCTATTAGAAGATGTTTGAATGGATTTTAATATAAATAATGTACAAATGAAAAGCTAGAGTTTGATTATTTTTTTCTGCTAAAAATGTAAAGTTTTCTTAGATTACTGGTCTATTCTTAATAAGGGATTGTAAAGGCTTTTCTTTACTTGAGTAATTTACTTAGGAAATAAGAATTTTGTGTCTTATTAAAATAATTTTCTTTACTTTGTGTTCCTTTTTTCAGGTCTTTGATTATTTAAGCAAACCAAGCCCTCTCAATATTGAAAGAGGTAAGGTGTTTGTTTGTTTAATAATCATGTAACCTGTATTTGCCCTTGAGAGCTTCTATCGTCTCTGACAGAACAGATAACTAAGTATTGTTTCATGCTGTTCTGTGATCCTATTGAATCAAGTGTTCCACATTTTGATATTTTGACATCTTTCCCAAAATCAAATGCTAAGTAAAACCTTTTTTTTTTTAACCTCAAGCTGACTTTGGAATTTCCCAGAGGACTTCTGCAAAACTCAAGGGATTTATTATCTCACTTTATAAAAAGGGAGGTGTTAAACTAATTAGGTTTATTTGATACTTTAAACTATCTAAGAGGCATTGTCAAATAAGAAATAATTATGAAGTGATGTTTAGCCTTCTTGTGTTGTATTTGTGTAGGTATATTAATATTAGTGTTTCAGACATTCTATGAAATTTCTAGAAGTTTTTCATTGTCTTTGCTGACCATAACATATCCTGGTACAATGTTACCAGTCATAATTTAAGTTACCTTAAAATGTTGCACGCCACAGAAATAATCAAATTCCTTTGCCAAGTATGTTAAAACAAACATTCATCAAATATTTAACAGGTATTTTTCAGTCCTTTATCATTCACAGACAGTTGTTTTTTCTTACTCTGATGCTTTATGGAAACGTATTGCCATCAGCTACAGGTCAAGGCAAGGTGCTTCATATGAAAAAAAAAAGAGAGAAAGAAAAGAAAGAAACAAAGAAGGATTTACATCACTCCATGAAGAAGCTAATAGATTAATCAAACCACTAACCCAAGATCAATCAGAGTAAGAATTAATTACATGGGACTGAATTAACTGAAGTGAATGATTATATGGCTTTTTGTCTAAAACCCTGGTTATTCTTTTAACATTTTGTTTTCCATATTTGAGAAACCCCTTTTTCTCTTTTCTCTTAAGCTATCTATGACTTACAGTCATTTAATAGGTTACACTTTCATAAACAGTAATGAACCTTTTTTTACTGTTACCATTATTTATTTTGTTGCTGGAAACCCACCACAGACTAATTTAAGTAATGAACCATTTATCTTTTTCTTCCTACTGATGAATCTATTCTCCTTGTAAAAGGAAACAGATGTAAAACGACACATTGATTATATTACCTAGGCTTTGAGTGAAATATTTGTAACTGATGTACACAGAATTACATATGGCTTGATAGTTTAAGGGCCTATGTTTAACTTTATACGTACAAAGCCCTCTTGAGATACTGGCCTGCTACCTGGACTACAGGTTCCCAGATTTACAGATGAGTAAAGAAAGTCACTTCCTGACAGCTCCAGGAATTTTAGAATACTTTAGGGATTTCGAGAAGAGGAAAATTCACCCAAATCTATAAATATTGCAGGAAAAATCTGATGATGAGTTCTTGGCTTGGCTTCCTACTCTTAAGAAGTTGTTAAAAGTCCAATCTGAGAGTCATTAAAAGTTCCATAAATGCAAACTTTAAAAAGAGTCTGTATGGTCCATTACCATTCTTGTTGCACTTATGTAAATAATCAGGCCAAGTTTAATGAGACTAGACTTATTTTGCAAACAAAAATAGTCTTATTTTGATTCTTTTTGACAGGAATGCAGATGATTGCAGAGAGAAATTTATATTTAAATGGAAAACTATTATCCACCCTTGTAAGTGTTCACTGTCTTTGAACTATTTTTAACTCTTTGTAAACTGCATCTTGCCTTTCTGTGCATTGTGTCAGTAATTAACATTTCTAATTTTTCTCTCATCTTCCTCACTTGGTACCACTGAGAACTAAAACCTGACTGCCCCGATCCTTATTGAGACTATGTGAAGAAGCCCTGCAAGCTGAAGCTAGATGCTTCAGTGATATTCTATGACTGGAACACTAATGTATATACTATTTCAAGTCATTTAAACCGCAAATCAGGAAATGTGCACTGCCTCCCTCCCTCCACATCTACATATGCTTCAAACCTAACATCTAGAAATCTCTAAGGACTGCCTTCTGGACTGAAAAACACCGCCTTCTCTCATTTGCCTAAAGTCAGGACATGTATTTCCCTTTGTGAAGGTACCCTTCTCCCCTGGAAGGACAGAATGACTCCTGATGAGAGATAACTCTAGGCTATTGTCAGTACAGCAACACCACCAAGAGGAGTCTACATAACAAATCTTATAAAAAATAATGCTTATCTTTCATTAATTCCCTAATACCCTCCCACCATTTACCACACCTGGAAGCTCAAAACCTTTTTCATTCACTATGTGACTTTTCCACAAACGCATTACTCTTTGTTAAAATTGTATATAACCCTCGGAGAATGCCTCTTTGGGTCTCCACTTCATTTCTGTGAGCCCATCTATATGCATATAAAATAAGCTTTTTTCCTCCGGTTAATTTGTCTTTTATTCTTTAATTTTCAAGATCCTGGTTACTGAACCTAAAAGGGTAGAGGAAACAGTTTTTGTCCTCCCTGACACAACAAAAGTTCATTTATTTCAATCCATTTAATTACTTACACAGATTTTGTAAAAAAGCGGTAGGTTAGCCCTGAGGATACCTTACCATTGAACCAGTTTTGCTCCATTGTCTCCTCTTCCCTCTTTTTCCTCCTCTCCCCAAATGTAGGCTTCCTGATCCTCATGGTGCAAGTTTATACACACACAGTACAACTCCATGCACACACAGGCTCGTGTATCCTCCCAGCATTCATCCCGTTGAACATTTCCACAGATGCTGTCTCTTCCAGGAAGCATTCTGGGACTTGGCATCACATTATTATTTCATATCAATTACAATGATAAATTTTAGGTCAAAGACTTTCTCTAAGTATTAGAGATGAAGATGTTAAAACACTGAGACTAAAATTCCTGATTCTCTAGAAATAACCACCTTTGTTAGGATTAATAACGGAAATAATAATAACCTTTAAAAATGAAACACCAAGACAAAATGCATGGCTAGCAAAACCTTTCACAGAGAATTAATGAGATAATCAAGAGTGCAAATACAAAGCATGAAAACATTTCACGTCTCTTCTTCTATTTCCTTCATCACACTAAAGCATTTACTCACAAAGGATGCACGTACTCTCAAGATGTGGCAGAGAGAGCCTGACATGAGCACCAAGTTCTTGTCCTAGAACAGCTCTCTTGCTTTGTGACCTTGGATTACTCATTTTATCCCTATTGACTTCACATGCTTTGTCTGTAAAGGTGGGGAAAGAGACACATTGCCTTGAGGATCTCTCAGCCCCATGAAGAGCTGGCACCTTCAATCCCACTGGCAGAGTGTGGGGGATTCCACCAGCCCTCGTCCACATCCTTGCCCTCCCCGCTCCAGGATTGCTCATTAATGACCCCCTTTTCTTCCGGCATCTCCCACCTCCTCACAGTAATAATGCCCCAGTATTAATAATTGTAGTGCTTCACATCATCCCAGCTGCTGCTTCACTGTAAATTTGTAAGTAGGTATCTTTATCCTGCTCTAAAGATGAAAGCATAAGGGTACAGTAAGAGTTTCTTCCCCGGGGTCACCTTGCCACCAAGAAACAGACAGGGTACCTGCATCCAGGACCACTACTTCTAGCTCCCCACCATTCAATTCAATTCCTCATGACTTTTGTTCCATTCTCTTCACACTCCTGAGATGGCTCAATCCACAGGCCTTGGGAAATGCCCAAGCAACAGATGCAGTAACCTCGTCAGAGTGGGTTCCAGACACACAGACTGGTTTCAGCCCGGAGACACATGATCTTCAGTGCTGCTGGGGAGTGGCATCTTGCATCTTGCAAGTCAGTATCTCGTAACCCCAGTTCGATGTCATGCTAAGCCCTGTTTAGGTTTTGTTCCTAGTCCTGAGGAGTGGAGAACTACTCTCCCCGATGATTATGTGAGCATACACAAAGTAAATTCTGCCCAGAAGTTGGGTGAGAGCAAGTTAACAGGAACAAAACTTCCCTGAGAATTGAGCTCTTTCAGGTGAGGGGCAAATACATAGGAAAATGTGAATTAGGTGTCAGCAGGGCTCCCACCCCAGCCAGGCCTCACAACTTTGACCCCAACTCTGTGTGGGCAAGATTTAGGGGAAAAAAATGTGAAAATCAAAAAAAAGAGAAAATTTTAAAATTGGGATGCTCCTTGGCTTTCTAGAAAGAGAAACAAATATAATTTCTTTTCCAGAACTCTGACAATGACTCACATGAGAATCCCCAAGCAGAACATTCAGGGCTTCTCATTTTGGTTTCTGCATCCTGAATCTGAGTCAAGACAACCAACAGGTCTCGGGAGAGCAAATGATTGGAAATCACTTACATATCAAAGTTCTGGCCCAAAGACCTGCCGTCTAAATATTCCACGGTATAGCTCCAGATGCTGCCAGTTCTACTGAATGATTTAACAAAGAACAAGCCATGCAAACGCCTCCCTAATTACTCTACCAGGTGAGCAGGCCAGACGCAGCAGACACCCTACAGTGCAGACCACAACAATGCCAGGGTTAAGGCACCCCTTGGAACCTTTCTGATCTGGAAGTGGGGAAGTGTTGCTACCATCAGAGTGTTTACTCCAAAAAAGCTTTCAACTTTGAACAAAAACCGTGGTCCAATCAGCAGATCGAAACAGAAGTTAAATTTAAAAATTACATCATGGCCCGGAGCGGTGGCTCAAGCCTGTAATCCCAGCACTTTGGGAGGCCGAGACGGGCGGATCACGAGGTCAGGAGATCGAGGCCATCCTGGCTAACACGGTGAAACCCCGTCTCTACTAAAAATACAAAAACTAGCCGGGCGAGGTGGCGGGCGCCTGT
>NW_012115744.1:2158244-2180704 GCF_000951035.1 Colobus angolensis palliatus | reverse complement strand
TGAGGCAGGAGAATGGCGTAAACCCGGGAGGCGGAGCTTGCAGTGAGCTGAGATCCGGCCACTGCACTCCAGTCCGGGCGACAGAGGGAGACTCCGCCTCAAAAAAATAAAAAAATTACATCATAATTCTTAAGCCATCGTGCTTGAAGGAACATAACTTTTAATTTATTGATTCACAGTCTGTGTGATGGGTATAAACTAGTGAGGGAGAAAAGATAATCTAGAGAGGGAGAATCATTCTAAACCATGCAATTAGTACCTAAGGTGAGCCTATGAAAAGTAATACCAGACTTTTGGAAATTACATTAGGAAACATGATTTTATGGATGTGGGCACATGTGAATATATGTTACATGTGTATGGCTGAGGGCTTTCTGAGACAAGTTTATGGCTTTTAAAGACCACAATGGTCACTTGTGGAGACTGGATTGGGGAGGTGCTCTAAGGAGCAGGCAGGCGGAGAAGGTGCCTTTGGCAATTAAGGACATGGAGGTTGAAGATGACAGCTACATAGACCAGGATCTGGTAGTGGAGGTAAAGTAAGACAAATGGATTTGAGAGATATTTAGGATGGAAGTCAAGTATACTCGAACACAGGATGGATGGATGATGTCCAGTATGACTCTGAAACTATGACTTGTGCAACAGGTGCATGGGTGCATGGGGGTGCTATCCATGGAGGCAAGAAACCTTGACAAGGGACCATATCTGGGGAAGACTTTTGTCTTGTCTATTTTGGCCGTTAAAAGCAAATGTTACAAACCAGGTGGCCCGTAAACAACGACAATTTATTTCCCATGGTTCTTGAGGCTAGAAAGTTCAAGACCAGGGCACCAGTGGATTTGGTGTCTGGCAAGGGCCCTCTTCCTGGCGCACAGACAGCACCTTCTCACTGTGTCCTGACAAGGTGGAAGGGGCGAGTGCTTTTATAAAGGGGTTGATTCCATTCATGAGGTCTCTCCTTCATGACCTAATCACCTCCAAAGGTCCCACTTCCTAATATCATCACCTTGGGGGTTAGAATTTCAACATATGAATTTGTTTTTATCTTTGTTGTTGTTTTTTTTTTTTTTTTTGAGACAGAGTCTCAGTCTGTCACACAGGCTGGAGTGCAGTGGTGCCATCTCAGCTCACTGCAACCTCCACCTCTCAGGATCAAGTGATTCTCCTGCCTCAGCCACCAGAGTAGCTCAGATTACAGGAGTACACTACCATGCCCGGTTAATTTTTATAATTTTAGTAAAGATGAGGTTTCACCATGTTGGCCAGGCTGGCCTCAAATTCTTGACCTCAAGTGATCTTCCCACCTCGGCCTCCCAAAGTGCTGAGATTACAGGCATGAGCCACCATGTCTGGCCTCAATATATGAATTTTAGGAAGACATAAACATTCATGCTATAGCAAGTTTCATGAAATTGGTTTATATTTGATGCAATAGACACACCTTCAAGCTAGTGAGGAACTGTTTAAAATAAAGGAGATTTGGAGCATTGAAATGCAGAAGAAAGGGTAAGGTTGAAGATATAGTAGATAGAAGGGATCATTGATAACAAAAGGTCTTATGAAGGGAAGAGGTGCAGAGATTTAGAAAGCACATGGGAGCCAGGTGTGGTGGCTCATGCCTGTAATCTCACCACTTTGGGAGGCTGAGGTGGGTGGATCACCTGAGGTCAGGAGTTCAAGACCAGCCTGGCCAACATGGCAAAACCCCGTCTCTACTAGAAACACAAACAATCAGCTGGGCATGGTGGCAGGTGCCTATAATCCCAGCTACTTGGGAGGCTGAGGCAGGAGAATTGCTTGCTTGAACCCAGGAGGTGGAGGTTACAGTGAGCCGAGATTGCACCAGTGCACTCCAGCCTGGGCAACAGACTCTGTCTCAAAAAAAAAAAAAAAAAGTATATGTGAAATCTAGTATTAGACAGGGGCAAGAAATGAGGTAAAGTTTCCTCAGTAATGTGACTTTAGCCAACTCTATTTTTCTAAATATCTAAATATTAGAAAAGTAAATATTTTTCTAAGTACTCTATTTTTCTAAATATAGGCTCTTTCATTTGCAAAGTAAGATTTGCTTTTGCTTTCCTTTGCTTACTCTCTGACTGCATTGGCTTTCTCTCTGTTCCTCAAACATGTCAACTAAAAAAGTAGCAACCTCCTTCCTGCCACAGGGCCTTTGTACATACCACTTGTCTTGATAGGATCTTTGCAGGAATCCTACTGTCATCATGATGAGATGAGATGAGATGAAAGTCCCTTCTGTCTGGCCACTCTCTATCACATTACCCTGTTGTTTTCATTGTATTTGCTACCACCTGAAATTAGTGAATCCTTTTCATATTTGAATGGAAGCTCCCTAAATGTATGATCTATATGTATTGTACATCATGGACCTCCCAGCACATAATCAGTCCTTCTCCAAATAAAGGTCTTAGAAAGCATTTGTTGATGGGATGAATGAAATTAATGAAGGAATGAATATTATAGGTGATTAATTGAAATGAAATAATGAAAGTGAAAATATCTAAAGCTTCAAACACATTTTAGTCATTAACAAACGTTAACTATCTTTTTGTTACTTGAATATCTCATTGAGCCATTTCTTGAATGTGGGATGGCTTCTGGCCAAAAATTAGGAAAATTATATCTTTGGCTTGTCCATGCATAACATCAAAGTATACCATGTTTCTCCTTCACTGTGTATATCAAAATACGCCTGAACTAAGTGTAGAACAAGTTGTCTTTACAGAAAAAAATCCTTATTTTCTGTATCTCCATGCTGTTGACCTGCAGGGTATGGAAGGAATGTGTGGGATCAGTCACAGGTTGGAGTGCATTCTGGTTCTACCACTAACACCTGTATGGTGTCAGGTGTGTTACCGAACATCCCCAAACCAGATGTCCTCATTCGGGAGCAGGAAGTATTAACCACTGTTATTTGATTTCTATTGATGCCATAAAAAATTACCACAAGCAGATATGCAGATCATCCTTAATACATTACACAGTACATTTGTGGGGAAAAAAATGCACCCATCCAAGTAGGCCATTAGAATACATGCCTGTCTTTATGGACGTCAGTCCCCATTGCATTGGACAATGCCCCTGTGCATGATCCAAAATGTGTCCACCCCAGGGAGGTCCCACAGTCGCTCCTTCCTGCAGGCTCCAGGGACTTTGGAGATCCCTTCTCCTGCTCTCTACACATCCCCATGCCTCTGAGCTTCCCTACAGTCTGAGAATCAAGCCCACAGCCCCGTTGGTTTTAAAGAAACCCCAAGGGGACATAAAGAAGGGATACTAAATCTGAGTCTGTTAAAGATATGATGGTTTCAGAACCTTATGAAGCTGTTAGGGTTGCTCATACTGAAACAGGGGTCTGAGGAAATCACTATGGCCCTTCAGTTCAGCCATCCTTGTCATCAGAGCCCCCAACCCTAATCCAGGAACCTACTTCCTCCAGGTTCCTTCACCCCTGCACCAAGGGTGTTGGGAGGTGGTGGGGGAGAAGCCAAGCAGAAGCCAGGGAGAGCCGTTCAACCATGAGAGGTGCCCAAATCTTGAGGGACAGTGTTCTCACCTGGGTCATTGCCTTACCCAAGGAGAGTCCCCCAGCAGCAACTCCTCGTGTAAGTCCCAGGAATAGCTCCGTTTCACAGTGCTCAAATTTAAAGGATATGTTTGTGAACATTCATGGGTTGAAAATATTAAACCACTGACAGATTTCTAAGATAACTTAATTTCAAAGGGAAATTATTCCCAAACCACACTGAGTTTTGCTGAAACCACAGGAAATGACCATCCTGTCTCCAAGGCCCACATCAGTCTAGGCTCTGCTGCCTCCCAGTCTGGGCCCTCATGGCACTCCCATGTCTGGCTCCACGCACTGGTAGTCACAGCATAACACAAGAAAAGAAAAAATGCTACTCAGCCATAAACTCATGATTCTCCAAATGCCAACAGGCAGCACAATTGTGTTCACTCACTCACTTATTTTCCATAACCCCTTGTTGATCAGGTGCTGTAAGCAGGCATTGGTGATGCCGTCAGTTAAGATGTGCTGAGATTGGTGGGTAAAGCCAACGGCTTTATTGGGAGGGGCGGGGGTTAAGGTGAGCCTCTGAATTGGCAAGGCACGTGAAACATCTGTAGAGTCCATCCAAAGCCAAAACCAGGCAACTGAGAGTTTTGTTTCCATCTTGAAACAATAAAAATACATTATTTGCTCTAAGTTTTTGGAATTGCAAGTCATTCAAACAATCTTAGCATTATCTAATTTCATCAAATGGGGCATTTAAATATCAAATTTTACAAACACTGTGCCTTATTTTCAATTTCTTTAGTCAATTTTCCATTGAAAGGCAATGGAGTGCAAACATAATTCCTCCTGAAAAACCAAGAGAAGTATGATGAGAAAAAAGCTATCCAAAATATGTCTGCAAAGCACATTTTCTTGAAGATTCTGTAAACTAACTTTTAAAATTAAAATGGATATTGCTAACTTTTGCCAAAAAAAAAAAAGTGATTATTGAGTCATGGTAATAATGAACATGTATTCATTATTCTGAGCATAAGGAAATACATGTTTTTATATATGTAACTTGGCATTATAGAAAAAAGACACTAAATTAAAAGAAGGTACCAAATTGCTTCAGATACTAAATTACAAGATGCTAAGTTAAGTAGAACACTTGCCATTTGAATGCAACATTCCTCTGGGCTCCCACTCAATCTTGACTTTGGATAAATTTTTTCTTGTGTTTCTTCCTATCCAGAGTCTTTTGGCACAGACTCTTCCTGTCTTGTGCTTTCCCAGCCCTCCTTCAGTGCTGTTCTCTTGGAAACTCCACCTTTACCTTCCAATGTTGCACCAAATTCCAGGTTAGGGGCGGGGGAGACTCCACTCAAAAATGCCTCGTCTCCACCCACAAAGCTGTGGAATGTCAAACAGATGGGAAAGGCTGGCAGATTCAAACTAGAACTCATGGCTGAAGAACCAGCTGTGTTCTCACAAGAGAAAGTTGCTTTCTTATAAAACTGTCTTCATTTCCACTCCCAAAAGCATCATGCTGCTGCATGCTTGTGACAGGGGCCTGAGCAAAAGCTCCAACAAGCTTGAGGACATGAAAACATTGTGGCACATCTCTCACCAAGTGATGCCATCTGGACATGCCTACTCCAGGGTCTTCTACTTCATTGGTGCCTTTTTCTGCGTGCTTGTCAGTCAGGCCACGCAGGTCAGCACCATCCTCAAGTCAGGGCCAGGGCTGAGGCTGATACCAACTGGGCCTTTGGCCATGGCTGGTGTGTGGTGGGAAGGAAGCCAGATTGGCCTCTGTATCTGGGCTGCTATCAACCCTAGGAGAGGAATTTCCTCCCCCATCCCCTCCGTTCACTTTTATCAAGGGCACTAATCCTTTGAGAGAAGGAATTAAATTGTTCTCTCTTTTCCCCCCTTCCATCTAAACCTCGTTCTTTTGTAAACAAACTTGCATTAAAACCGCAGAGGCTCGTGTTAAATCACTTCTTGAAAACATAGAAACACATGTCAACAGCAGTGAGAAGTGCCTGGCGGGAGCACCTGTGTGTGTTAGTACCTGTGAATGTGGCTGGTCTCAGAATGTGGGAACCACGTGTCCCCAGGTGCGGGGCAGAGGCCGGAGGGGCCGCACAATTCACTGACCTTCCTCTGGAAGAATTCCTGCTGTTCAACGAACCCCATCTCTTCCTTCAGCAACTCAGAGAAGCCTGGTGATGGCTGGATACCATCCTCTACTGACAGCACCCCCACAACCTGCATCCATAGCAAGCCTGTGCTCAAGGCTTCTCGGCTCTGCATCTCTATCCTCTATGTTTGTCCCCAAGTTCACTTAACCAGTATAGGAAGGGTCTGGGGCCATCAGCCCCTTTCACAGCTGGAGAAACTGAGGCTCAGGGAAGCACAGCCACCCATTTTACTGCCAGCCATCTTGGTTCTGTAACCCTAAACACAATTCTGGACATACAATCCCACAAACAAAGCTGTGGCCACCTCCCAAGGCCCAAACTGTTGAGTGTTTTCTGTGATCATCATGGTGTACATGCAAAGAGTGTTTACCTGACACGGGGACATGATTTTAATACAATGTTGAGAATGAAAAGGATAAGATTATACATAGACACAGATACAGATACATTTATAGCTACAGATAGGATGCTCATCCCCATCACAAGTGAAACTTGTGCGCAGGAGGAAAGCCATGCCACTCTTTCCAGACCTGGAGGGAGCCCCGCATTTCATTCAGAGGGAGAACATCTAAGCCCCCTGTGATGGTTAATTTTCTATGTCAGCCTGACTGGATAAGGGGTACGTGGGTAGCTGGTAAAGTGTTATTCCTGGGTGTGTCTGCCAGGGTGTTTCCGGATGAGATTGGCATGTGAGTTAGTGGGCTGAGGGGGGAGGATTCACCCTCAATTTGGGCAGGCACCATTCAATCAGTTAGGGGCCCAGGTGGGAAAAAAGGCAGAAAGCTGCTGACATCTCACCCTCTCTCTTCCATAGTTGGGAAACTCTTCTCCTATCCTTGGATATCAGAACTCCAAGCTCTCCAAGCTTTGGACTTCAGGACTCCCATCAGAGCCCCCGACGCTCTCAGGCCTCCTCAGGCTGAGAGTTACACCACAGGTTCCCCTGGCGCCAAGGCTTTCAGACCTGGACTGAGCCACACTGCCAGCATCCCAGGGTCTCCAGCTTACTGATGGCGTGCCATGGGACTTCTTAGCCTCCATAATTGTGTGAGCCAAATTTCCTAATAAATCCCTTCCCTCCCATAGATATCTCTGTACATGTAGCCTATTGGTTCTACCTCTTTGGAGAACCTTGACCACTACACCCCACTCCCTGACTCTTTACTTTCCATCTGGCTTCCTTATACCTGCTCTGGGACCCCCTGAGCTGCTCCCACATGAGGGTTCCTCCCCAGGACACCTGCTAGGCTGCCCCCTCACCTCCCTGAAAAGGCTCACCCTGAACTCAGGAACCTGAATCCCTGCCCCCTCAGGCACTCCAACACCAGCAATTCAACCCTGTTGTATCTAATTCTTCTTCCGCCTTACCATATCATTTACTTGTTTATTTAACCTTATTTTTCTCCCCACAAAAATATGTAACTGCAGAACAAAACAGCAATCTTTATCCCTCTTGTTCACTGATGCTATCTGGCAGAATGTGATGGCAGGCAGTGATGAAATGATGCTGAGTCTATTAAACTAATTAGAGCATGCAATGCATGTAAGAAATACAGTGCCATGTGGAAGATTATGCTATATTAGAAGCTGTTATTACCAAACTCTTGAATTACTTTTGACTATTGCTTTTTTTTCCTCCTTTATGAACCACATGGCTATAAATTTTCCATATTTATAATTTTTAGTGTTTGTTTCTTCCAGCAAGAAAATGGGATGATAATTGTCTTTGTACTTATGTCACCTGCACTGTCTCATTGAACAGATATTTATTGAATCAATATTCTACCATCAAGGCAAAGAGTTATAGTGTGGTGAAAATTCTAGTTTAATTATAGTAAGTTTAGACACAAAGTTGTGTGTGTGTATGTGTGTGAATACTTTGCTGAGCCTTGGCAATCTTTGTTATTGTGGTATAATTTTGCAGAACTGGCTGATGTGAGTCCAATGGAGATGATGACCTAAATGATGCTTTCGAAATATACTGTGCTTTGAGTGCTTACTAATTATTCCAAAATAACATGTACGTCTCACCATGTGGTAGTTTTCAATGCTCTCATTGAGTTGTGTTTTTTGGGGTGTGCACCATGCTCAGATTCCTCCTGTATTAACTCTGGGATGGGTCACGTGATCTGTGTTAGCCAATGGGACATCAATACATGTGATGTCAATGGAAGCCTTCAAAGACCTTGGCATGTGGGCCACCTTCTTGCTTTACAATTTTTGAAACCAAACTCCATGAGAAGAAGTCAGACCAGGCTGTGGAGATCCATACTTCAGTGGACAGCCAGCATGGACCACCGGACACATAAACTGTCCAGCAATAGGCAAGGCTCTGAATTAGTGCTGCCCAGTAGAAATTACAGTGATGATGGAAATGTTCTATAATTGCACTGTTTTCAGGGCATCTTCCACTCCCATGTAACTAGTGAGCGCCTGAAACATGACCAGTGTGGCTGAGGATCAGACATTTTATTTTCTTAAATTAATTCATAATTAAAATTAAATAACTACAGGTAGCCAGTGGCTAGACGACCAGAGGACCTCTCTTTGTAAGCAAGACGAGCAAAACAAATGTTTCGCTGACTGCAGTCTACATCCTGAAGCACAGGACAAAGTAAATGGCTGTTGTTTTAAGTCACTAAACTTTGGAGTCATTTGTTTATCAGTCAGTTATCATCGGTTTAACAGTTGATAACCGATCCTTCATCTACAAGTACACAATTTAAAAATCTGACATTGTAGAAAAATTTATGTCTAATAGTTATGTTACTTCAATATAAAAATCACCACTTATTCCATTTTTAGATTCTAACTTGAAATCCTATAAATTCTTACATAAAGGAATTTATTTTCCATCCTCCTGAAACTTTATAAGCTCTCCTGAAAGTCAAATGGCACCCACTCTTTGGTCAAACAAAATGCATTTGGTCCAGAAAGCAGCAATGGAATCTAGGCAAGAAACTTATGATCAGAGGATATTCATTATTGAGAAAGCATTAGGACCGCATAGTAATAATCCCAGACCCATCTCTCATAGCTTCACACTCCAAGTTTAACATGTTGGAATCAAGTGCTAAAGTGAAAATAAAATGAATATAACTGTGAAATGAGATCATATACAAGGTAAATAATTAAAGCATAAAATTCAGGTGGAAGACTGCCCAGCAGCTTCTGTATGGGACTAAGTCATCTGAGCAGGGTTGCCTGCAGATCTCTGTTCTCTCCTGGCTCCCAGGGGGTCAGCTACTGATGTTAAGTGAGAGACCCATTCAAGGCACAGAGACCGTTCTTCCTACAGAATCCTCTCAGGGCCACTGCACAGCAAGTGGAATGAAGCAGACTGCCCCTGTGGCAACCAATCCTCAGGAAGGGCTGGCACAGGACATTTAACAGAAGGCTTTCTGTATTCGTCTGTTCTCATGCTGCTAATAACATACCCGAGACTGTGTAACTTACAAAGGAAAAAGGTTTAATCGACTCATAGTTCCACATGGCTGTGGAGGCCTCACAATCATGGCGGATGGCAAGGAAGAGCAAAGGCACATTTTACACAGCAGCAGGCAAGAGGGCATGTGTGGAGGGACCCCTCTTTATAAAACCATCAGATCTCATGAGACTTATTTACTATCACGAGAAAAGCACAGAAGACCCCACCCCCATGATTCAATCACTTCCCATCGGGTTTCTCCCACAACATGTGGGGATAATGGGAGCTACAATTCAAGGTGAAATTTGGATGGGGACAGAGCGAAATCATATCACCCTCCTTCGCTCAGCCCATTCTAAGCTGAGCTGAGGGAGCAGTCCCCAGGGTCAAGAGCCACAGGAACTGGGAGGCACCTGGCCTGTGGGTGGGGCACCTGCTCTGAGCCTCGGTTTCCCCATTCATAAGGTGGGAGGAGGCCTCATGCCTGCTCATCCATAGGTTTGCCTTAGGGTTGAAAAGGGACAGTGAGCAAATGCTTGAAAGTACAGTGTGTTTCTGCTTTTTGAGATCCCAATCCAAGGCAAGCCCCAAAGGGCAGGACCAGGACCAATGTCGGGAAGCCACAGGCAAATCGAGCGTGTGTGCCTCAACATGAGGAAGAACTGCCTTTCCCATTGTCTCATGGATAGAAGGAATAATGTTTTCTCTGTCAGAGGAGGCACTCAAGACACTGGTGAGGATCTGCCTGGCCCTTATGGTTAAATAAAACATAAAAATAATTCTTACAGAGAATTTGAAACTTGACTTTGGGCACTCTCCAGGGACACTTTGGTCGTGGAGGTAGTTGGTCTTCAACTCAGACATAAACATCTTCTTGAGTGTCTTCTTGGCTCTTAGAGGATAATATCAGTCACAGACATCAGATAGGGCCACAGGCTGTGGCACACAGCTCGAGGGTGCATGTGTATGGCGCCCCCTAGAGTTGTTCTAGCCACAACTATCAACAGTAATAATGACATCCAAGGGCACAGCTCTGAACTCACATTTCAAACATGCACTGTAGTGCCGCCTAACAGGATGCCAGAGAGGGACTCTCACATCTGAGGAGAATTGGATCAGGTATTCTTGGACCTCTTTCATCTCTAGGAGTCGGTGCTTGCACGATCGCTCACACGTGGAGCCTGGAGCCTCACTGTGACTCACAGGTTCACCTTCTGATGATGCATGTGGAATTGGCAGGTGTTCTTGATCAGGGAGAGGAACCTGATTTTCCCAGCAGTGCTAAGCTGTGAGTAGTGACAGCTTTTCTAATGTTCTCAGATAGCATATCTTTCCTGGCATTTGTCCCTGAAGAAGGGCATGGAAAGGAGCAGTAACATCCCAAGCACCTGCCGAGGCCTGAGTCAGTCTGGCTGACCACCTGAGGCTGTGGATAACACACGTATCACTCAGAGCAGAAAGGCACGGCTGTGTGTCATAACTAATTGAGGCTAAGAGAGAACATGCAAGTTTCAACAATGGAGCTATGTAAATTGGAAAATACCTCTGGCTTTCCCATTAATTCTTCTCTTTGCATTTCATGGAATGTGGTAAGTGAAAAATCCATGTGATCACCGAGCCACAGTGCTGGAAGAGATTGCCCAACCCATGCTGGCCAAAATCAAATATAGTCATGAGCTGAGTAATGACATTTGGGTCAATGACAGACCATATATACAATGCTATAGCCTAAATGCATAATAGGTGGTACCACTAGGTTTATGTAAGTACACTTTGGGACATTCTCACAATGACAAAATTGCCTAACAAGGTATTTCTTGGAATGTATCCCCATCATTAAACAACCCACAACTGTACTACTATATGCACAGCTACCTGTGTGTGAGCTAATCATTCAGCAAAAGCTGTCCAAATATGTTTCACAACTAAGCCTCTTCTCCATGACAGATGGTGCAAAACTTCAAAACTTTAATTACTGCAATAATTAAAAATGTAATAGCCCCATTTCCCATTGCATAGATTATCAAAGATTTCAATGCCTCACCTTTTTATAGTATAGCCAAAAATGCAATTAATCAAATTAATTTAATTTAAATTTTATTTCTTTAAACTTAATTTAAAGAAAATTAAACAATTTTCTTTTGTTTGTGAAATATGTTTTCTTGTGAAAAAAGAAAAAGACTATTGTGAGTAAATACTCTTCCAGATAAGACTTCAGAAAGAAGAGTAATTTTTCCACAGACTCCCTTATTGAACTAGGAGTAAATAAAAATAATTGTACTGCTTTAGATAGAAATAATACAAATACAATTTTGGGGGTAGATTTGGGGGCATTTTTCCCCTGTTAGAATCTAAACTATAAAAAGTGGGGAT
This sequence comes from Colobus angolensis palliatus, assembly GCF_000951035.1. NCBI lineage: Eukaryota > Metazoa > Chordata > Mammalia > Primates > Cercopithecidae > Colobus > Colobus angolensis. The sequence goes on along the minus strand of NW_012115744.1, from coordinate 2,169,180 downwards.
GACTTTTGTTCAATAATGTGTCCCACGTGTTGGAGGCTCCTCCAACAAGGGCTTTTACAAAACAGGTGCTCAGTAAAAATGTGTTCGAGAACACATTGATATAACAAGTAAGAGATAAATGCAAGGTCCCAAGCTTTAATATCAGCCCACAATTGAGTGGGTTCATGTAGGCGTGCAGGAAAGGAAACCCACAGTGCCAAGACTCTGACATGCTGCATCACTGCCAGCAGCAACAGAAGACACTGACTGATACGGTTTGGCCGTGTGTCCCCACTCAAATCTCATCTTGAATTGTAATCCCCACATGTCGAGGGAGGGAGGTGATTAGATCGTGGGGGTGTTTTCCCCCATGCTGTTCTCGTGATAGCGAGTGAAGTCTCATGAGATCTGATAGTTTTAAAAGTGGCCGTTTTTTTTTCTGCGTTCTCACTTCTCTCTCCTGCAGCCTTGTGAAGAAGGTGGCTGCTTCCCCTTCCACCATTGCCATGCCTATGAGTTTTCTGAGGCCTGCCCAACCATGCAGAACTGTGAGTCAATTACAACTCTTTCCTTTATAAATTACCCAGTCTTGGTAATATGTGCACAATGAACTAATACATTTTATAAATGTATAAACTTATGCATTTATGAATCGCCCACCTTGGTAGGTGTGAGAACGGACTAATACACTGACAATAACGATGCCAGGGCTCAGGGTCTTTCTGTTGCTCAGTAAACATGAAACACGGTTGCTGAACACTCATGCACCACACATAAGGTCAACTTCAGCATCTCCTTTCATGAAGTGTGTGCTGTGGACCTTTCTCTCTCACTTTCTCCCACTCTTCAGAGCGTGGGAGTGCCTGAATGTTTTAGAGTAACAAGTGAAGAATGTATTAGGTGGGGGGAAAAGTTTCTTTCCTGTAATTGTTCAGGAATCTACTTCCTGGGTCAGAGAGAATATGCATTTTTGTAATACTGGGTTTTTTTCTTTGTTTTACTATAATAAAAATGAAAACATTAATTGATTAAATCACAAAGAACTCTCAAACACTTGCCCATGTCAAGAAACAAAGTTGAGTTATACCATTTTCTTTCAGATTTTGCAGAAACTTTAATTCCTTAAGAAATTAAATAATATTCTGGTTTCTGACCAAGTAGAGGAAACATAAATGTCAGTCCTCCCCCAGAAAAGCAGATTTGGCTTTAATTTGGTGTGCTAATGGCAAAAATCCCATGAGAAAACCTGTTTTTTCTTTGCCCTTTTAGAGCAATCAAAACTCAAAACAACAGCAGACTTAAATCTTGATGACCTATATCCTAGCCCAACCCCTAGCCATTGACACACTGTATCCAAATCTGTCCTTTCTTTTCATGTGTCCAGGAAGAAGATTCCAAGAGGACACCAGATGTCAGATAGAGAGATTTATGAGAACTATCAAGAGAGAGCTATGATCACCAGTCTCTTAATAATTCACAAATTAATTACAAGCCTAAAATATATTTATCTTGACTTGCCTATAAGGTAACTGTGGAAATAGAGATAATGGAAAACAAAGTGGGTTATACTAGTTTCCAAGAAAATACCACACTTTTTCCTTCTAGCCCTGATGACCTGTGAGTGCTGAAAAGAAACCCACAGCAGTGTGGATAGAAGAAGTTCAGAAAGAAGGCCAAGCAGGGAAGCACAGACAGGAGGACAAGGTGTGGCAGTTGGGACAATAAACCCTAAGACTGAGTCAAAACAAACTAATCCCTCCTCACACATGCACACAGACTCCACGTTGGCAGAAGAAGCAGGTAGGAATCCAATTCCTAGTCAAGTTGCTGAGCAAAGCTGGAGGAAGATGGTGGCAGATCCTAATGAAGAAGCTGGAAGGAGCTGGACAAGGCTGAGCAGCCACCCAGGAGGCCCTGCAGGGGCAGAGTCCCTTACAGTCATGCTGTAAGCAAGTCCAGGAATAACTGGCCCTGCTGTCCTCCCATCACCAAGGTAGGCCATTACTTTTGTAAACATATCATAGATCCACCCACATGTTTCCAGTCCTGGTCTGGGCCCTCACATTCTCTTGTCTGAGCAATTAACAGCCTTTGAATGGAGCCCCTAACTTCAAGGGCCCCCAACTTCAGATATCCCCTCCCTGCTGTTTCCAGCGTCCATCCTCCCTATGCACAGCTACTAAAGCCATTCTTAAGGTTGGCCTATGTCAGAGCCCAGATTCCCGACAGTCCCGTAGACTCCACAGGTCTGGGGAGGGGCCCAAGAACTGGCATTTCCAAAAGGTTCCCAGTTGAGGCTGATGTTGCTGGACTGGTGACCACATTTTCAGGACTGAGCAGCCAAGAGACCAAACCATCAGCACAGAGTTCAAAGAAAAGATTGAGGTCCTCAGGATCCACACACCCAGAACCCAATCCTAGAACTGAGAACAAGGTCAATGCCCTAACAGGAGCAATAGCAGGATCGATGGAACATAGGGCCCACCCCAAACCAATCCATTTGTTGAGAAAATAAATGAGAGGGGGATTTTCTGAAATGAGTTGGTGGTAAAGAAAGGTAATCCCTCATCCTATTTCTGATGGAGAGCATGCGAGTCCAGTGGGAGAGCAAGTCCCTTCCTAGAACCCAAGCTCCGGGAAGACTCAGCTCAATGGCTCCTGGGCTCTGAGGATCCCTACTGCCACTTATTCTTCATCATGATGTGTTCATGTTTTTCTGCCTCCTTAGACTTTGAGTGTGAGTGAGAAGAGACCATTTTGCATTCACTGCAGAACAGGAAGATGATGTAAAGACGGATAAGCCCAGTCACCAGGGGACCATGGGTGTCAGGCTGGCAGCTATGAGCCAGAGTGCTTCACTAGCTCAGCAAATATTTACGGAGTTCCTACAGTATGCCGGCTGCCTTTATCCTAAGTGCCGGGAGTACAACAGTGAACACAGCAAAGTCTGCACCCCAGTTGGAAGGAACTCATGATCACATGTGAAAGAAAGCATGACAGCAGATAGGACACAGAGAGGAAGTGGATGGGATAGGGCCTTGATGGATGCTCAGACATGAGGACAGACACCTCCTTGACTGACACAGAAAGAAGGCCGAGCTCATCTGCAATAAAAACACCAAGAAAGAAAATATGAAGGTCACAGAAGGATTATAAGTTTGCATCTGTCCGTCTGAGGTAGCAGCAGAGCCACTGAGTCCAGGACCAGGACTTGGTGTCCCTGAGCTGGGGAGTGAGCAGTGAGGGACAGAGTCAGCCTGCTGCCACCATCCCACCCTGACAAAGAGTGCCACTCCATGGAAACAAAGAGTATGTGCTTGACCCCAGGTGGGAAGAGGCAGAATCAAGCAGATTAAAAAGTCCTTGGGAGCAGAATTCCTACACTTGGCTCCTGTCCCAGAGTTACTTCTAAGCCGGGCCACTTTCACCAGGTGCATGAATCTACATCAGGAGACCAGGGGATTCCCCATAAAGAGTATGCTAAACATATTGCCCTAGCTGACACCCACAGCCTTCTCCAAATAGCCAGCATCTCTATGTCAGGAACTGCTGGGCTTCAGCATGAGTCGGGATTCAAGTTCTGGGCTCGCTGCATCCTGGCATCACACCCAAGCCCCACCCACACCCAGCTCATCTCAGCTGCCCAGCGCTCACTACCTTGGCTGACTCAATCCCTCTTCCAGAGACAATGCATCCCTTAATGAGATAGCCAGGTGGGGAGGGGTCCCCAGAGAAACTCCAACCAGTCTGTGCACTAGGGAGGAGCCACAGAAGTTCTGTGCTGTTTGCAGCAGGGAGAAGCCGGGCCCCTCCTCTTCATGGGTGAAACCTGAGATTCAGTCTGTGAGGTAGAAAGCGCACAGGCAGAAAGCACACTCTCTCGCTTCGCTAAGAGTATCTGTTTCCCCTTTTTTTTCCCTTTTTGCCCAATAAATCCCATTTTTCTCACTCTTCAAATCATCTACGAGCCTAAATGTTCCTGGCTGTGTGACAAGGACCCTATTTTAGCTGAGCTAAGGAAAAGTCTCGCAACATTAGCATTCCCTCCAAATGTGCCTGTGGATTTGTACATTCTGTTTCTCTTGCCATGATATCCCTTGTGCCTAACTCTGTCTGGCAGATAATGAGTGTTTAATAAATAGATAAGAAAAAAATTTTAAAGGAAGGGAGAGGGGAAGGAGGGATGACAAGCTCACTAGCATTCAAATAAAGTCACAGCAAGGACTTAGTGGGGTGTTGTGAAGATCCAAGCCCATTGGATAAATGGATACAAGATACAAATGTTCCCTTCCAGCCTCATTTGTTATATCTTTGACTTAAGCCCTAGGTGTTGAGCATTTTTCTGGCACTCTCTCTGGAGAATTGCCTGCAGATTCGGTTGCATGGCAGATTCAGCAGACTTCACACACTGAGCTCTGTGCCAGGACCTGGCTGTTTTCTGGCTCAATCCTCTCAACAGCCCTAGAAGTGGGGTTTGATATTCCTGCTGTGAAGATGAGGAAACAAGACTCAGAATTTAGGAGATAGCCCCAGCCTGGTAGCTAGTGGCCGCCAGTCCTGAGCTCCGTCCTGCCCTCTGGGCCCAGAACTCCTTTGGTGCCTGTGGTGTGACTGTGACTGCCTTGTGAGGTGGGGCTTATGTGTAGAAAGAGCCAAAAGTATTCAGCGAGAGATCTATGGTCCAGCATGGTGACTATACTTAACAACAACATACTGTGCATTTCAACATTACTGACAGAGTAGATTTGAAAAGCTTTCACCACAAATAAATGTTGACTATGTAAGCTAATGTATATGCTAATTAGCTGAATTTAGCACTTCCACAATGTGTACATATTTCAAAACATCATTTTGTACACCATATATCTATACAATTTTACTTGTCAAATACAAATAAGTAATAAGAACAAAAGTTTTAAGAACTGTCGTAAAATGAAATCAAGCCATTTCTGCTACCGGACAGACTCGCCTTCCACGCTCCTTGCCTCTTCTTTACTCCTGACTAAAACTAACTCCCTGGACTCAAACCTTGGCTCCTGCGACCTTTACCGTACCCTGCCCATCTGCCCTTGGTGGCCCCTTCAACAGCAGGGTCTGAGCCATCAGACCCTCGGCCTTCCTAATGTGACCTCTGCCTGCCAACTTGTCCTGACGTCTCCCAAAGTGAAAATGCTCATGGGCCGAATTTGGCCCCAGTCCAGGGCCTCAGCTTGGCAGCATGAGCACGGCCAGAGCTCTGGGTGCCCAAGAAGTGCGTCATCCACAAGCAAGGGCACTGCTCATGCTCCCGTTGCCAGTGGGCAAGCCAGGGCAGGACTCGATGTTATTTGCCCCATTAATCATGATCTTGGAGGAAAAAAAAGTCTTGAGATGGCTATTTCAGCACACCACGTAGTAACTGAATGTTAGTTGCATCAATCCATTTTCAGACAACAAAGGAGGCAAATTTGAAGAAGCAGAGTAAGTACTTTGCACTGTGTGGCTGTTGTTCACAGATAGCCAGATGTTAATTAAAGAAGGAAAAGACTGAAATCACTCTATTACTCTGATTAATCCTTCACTCCTGTTTGCAGATTAAATGGTCAATACATTCTATCACCGCATTGATTCAAACTATGGGCCCAGGGACCCTCTTCCTCAAGCCTTCTAGACAGGATTTTAGTCATCTAAATTGTAACTAAATTTAGTTTGTCTTATATCTGTATCTGTTCTTTCTTCACTCTTGGCAACCAACATAGACCTTGTTCTTAAGGAGTGAGAGGGGGCAGAACCTTTTTTTTTTTTTCTTAGTCAACATTGTATTTCCTCAGATATCAAACACATAAAGTGAACACAAAGGGATAGTACAGATTTTGGAATTAATTTTTCAAGCTGTGTTGATAATGAAGTGTTGACACTTGGTGAATTTAGTTCTTCTCTATTGCATCAGACAAATCTAAGAAGGAGTGGAGTCCTCATCCACGTTGTGGAAGTCCCATCAGTGATTTCATGCCAAGTCAAGGCTGGCGCAGAGGAAGTAACTGTGGACCAGCAATGAGAGATTTGGCTTATATCCCTGTGCCATCCTGACTCCCCTGTGACTTTCCCGGTCTGTAAATGGACTGGCAGTCACGATGGTTATTTGAGCAGATCCCTTGCAATGTGGCGTGCTTTGGAGAAAAGAATCAGCACATGCTAACAGCCATTGAGGAGCAATGATAGCACTGCTCCCATTCCAGATGAGGACACTGAGGAAAAGAGTGACTGCTGTTCCTCTTGCTGGTGCACCATTCTCCAATGACACTGGTGGAAAGTCAAGGAGTGAACTGTGAGAGGAAGCAATTGTATTGGAAAAATGTCACCTAACCAGAAGAATTTCCCAGAAGCCCAATGTGATAGTCAACAGCATGTGTCAAATGTGCTGTGCCACAGAAGCCAGATATGGGATTAAACATTATTCTGTGAGTGTCAGTGAGAGTGTTTTGGATGAGATTAACATTTAAATTAATAGGCTGCGGGTAAAACAGACTGCCCTTCCTAATGTGGGTGAGCCTCATCCAATCAGTTGAAGTTCTCAGTAGAAAAAATAAAATAAAATAAAATAAGACTGACTTTTCTTGACCAAGAGCAAGTTCCCCAGCAGATGACCCTCAGGACTTGAACCATAATATGGGGGTCTTCCCCGGCTCTTCAGCCTGCTGGCCTACCTTACAGATTTTGGACTTACCAGCCTTTGTGATCATGTGAGTCAATTCCTTAAAATAAATTTGTTTATGTGCACGCACACACGCACACACAAACAATTGGTTCTGTTTCTCTGCTGAAGCCTGACTAACACACCCAGCCAGTGATTTTAAGGTTTTCTAGACCTGATCAAATGTACTGATATTCCATAATGTCAGGCAGAAGCAGCTGACAATATTCCAGGCTGGAAATTGCCTCTCTGAGGTGCAAATGGTTCCCAATCCCCTCGCCAAAGGCAAGCACTAGGTTAAAGACTGTTACATTCAGTGCTTACTAATTAGTTGCTGTCAAAACCCTGGCCTCATACCTCAATCAATGAGGTTGAACATCCTACCGTAACCCCAGACAGTTGGGCTGTGACCAAAACCTATCCCCATGGGAGCCTGTAAGACACAAATGAGGAAACCACAGCCTGCTCCACTTATGTTCCCAACGGAGCACACAGGAAGGGCAGCCTCACCACAGGGCTTAAAACTGGCCCTTAGACCTGCATCCTACCCAGGGAATCTCTCCTTTATTATTGCCCCTCAAAACTTGATGCCAGTTTCTCCAATGTTTGATTCAAGTATTAGAAAATGCTTCTGAATATCCACTGAAAGAGATAAAGGCAATAATAAACAACTCTTCATTAAGCATCTACTATATTCACAGCACTGTTATATCCATGGGACAATAATGTAATAAACCTTCATGCTGAACTTTCCCATGCATCTTACTATTTGCTATTAACAACCATCTTGTGAGAAAAAGAATATAAGCGCATGTTGTAGATAATGAAAATGAGTTTTAGAGGGTTCAGATTGAGTTGTGCAATGTGAGGCATGTGGAATTTGGATCCAGGTGGGCGGTTCATCCTAACCTTGGGAGTTTTACTACCATGAATCTGTCTTAGAGGAGGAAGCATCACTGACTTCCCTTGCATATTCATGGACTCAAATTCATCATTGCTTGGTCCCCAGACACCTCCACCTCTATATTGGCCTGCAGCTTAGGGGAATTTTTTTTTTTTGACAAAGTTTCACCCTTGTCTCCCAGGTTGGCGCGCAATGGTGCTATCTTGGCTCACTGCAATCTCCGCCACCTGGGTTCAAGCGATTCTCCAGCATCAGCCTCCCGAGTAGCTGGTATTACAGGCACCTGCAACCACGCCCAGCTAATTTTTGTATTTTTAGTAGAGATGAGGTTTCACCACATTGGCCAGGCTGGTCTCAATCTCCTGACCTCAGGTGATCCACCTGCCTTGGCCTCCAAAAGTGCTGGGATTACAGGTGTGAGCCACCACACCTGGCCAAGGGAGATTTTTATATGACCATTTGGAGGAAAATTCTGTAAGCAATATAATTTTTATTTTTAAAAATTACATTTCCCTTATAATTTATAAGAAATATGTCAGTCAGGAGAAAGAGGCAGAAAAAAACCAATCTAAGTAATTACTGGTCTTCTCAAGTGTCAATCCACAGTCAAAATTAAGCCTGCTCTATCTTTGTTGCCACACTCGTAATCTATGAAATATTTGCCACTGCATATGCACTTTGCACAGTTGAATTTATCATGAGTGAAGTGTTTCATTTGCTTTCTCAATAAGCTAGCATTCTACATTTCTGCAAGGGTAAGTATGCAAGTTTTGCATGTTAAAATATATACAGATGTCTCATTAGTAACTTCAAAATATTCTCAGGGCAGTTTCTGAGGCAGGAAAACATTTCTCAAGGGTCTGCTAGGTGCCAGGTGCTGGGATGGGGCCTTCGCAGTAACAGACCAGGGACTTCTTCACAAGGCCTTTTGTTTGGCAAGGTAGGGAAATAAGTAACAAATAAACAAGAAACTGCAGGACTATTATGATTGGAATGAAGAAAGCAGCCATCTCAGGTGGTCCTTCAAGGCTCCTTTAGATCAGGGGAAAAGAAATATCCCTTAAGGAGATGGCATTTGGGCTGAAATATGAATGTGAGAAGGAGCCAACAATTCACACTGCAGACATGCTAGGAAGAGCCTTAGGCAGAGGGACAGGTGCAAAGGCCCAGAGGCAGGGATGCACTGGGGGCAGGACGGAGGTCAGTACAGCAGGGATGCCATGGTTCCCTAGGGGGATGCATAATTCCTTTTATAACTAAAATATAATGAAACTATACAATAAGGTTTAACCTCACAAGCAAGTGCTCCAAGTCATAGCCAAGACAATATCAGATTACATCAAGTGGAAACTTGATTTGTGGGATTCCAGATGAAAAAGAACCTTAAGATTTTATAAAGAAAAGGAGTAAAAGTCAAATTAATAGGGGAAAAAATGGAGAGACAGTTCAGAAAGCACAGATGCACGTTAGGACTTGCAGGAATCATTTGAGAAAAGATACAAAATATACAGCTTTGCGCCCCACTTAAAGCGGTAAACAAATTCACTCCATACTTGGTTATACTAATTTCTGTTTTACCCTAATCCTCAACAATGCTAAGGGAAAAGTCCAACACAGCAGAGCATAATGCTCTCCAGAGGGGGAAAGCCAGTCTTAGGCAATCATGATAAGGAACATGTGCTTGTCGTCATTCATCGCAGCAGAGGAATCTCTGAGGAAGTGTCATAATTGGTAGTAGAAACATGAACAGATCTGTGAACCCCCAAAAGTTTTGTTTAAATTATTTTTAGTAGACAAATAATAATTACATACATTTATGATGTCCAGCATGATGTCTTGATATGTGTACACACTGCCGAATGATTAAATGAAGCAAGTTAGCACATCCGTCACCACGCATACTTATCTACTCTTGTGGTGAGAGCATTTACAATCCATGCTCTTAGTTTTTTTCAAATATACAATATATTGTTATCAACTGTAGTCACCACGCTGTATAATAAATCTCCTGAACTTATTTCCATCTAACTGAAATTGTATTTCCTTTGATCAACATCTGCCCCACCCTTCCCCACTCCTCCCCACTCCCCCCAGCCCTTAGCAACCAGCCTTCTACTCTCTACTCCTGTGATTTCAACTTTTTAAGATTCTACATATCAGTGAGATGATATAGTATTTGTCTTTCTGTATCTGGCTTATTTCACTTGGCATAATGTTCTCCAGATTTATCCAGGTTGTCACAAATGATGGGATTTCCTGCTTTTTTTTTAACTGAATAGTATTCCATTGTGTCTATAAACCACATTTTCTTTATCCGTTCACTCAGTGATGGACATTTATGTTGCTTCCATATCTTGGCTACTGTGAATAGTGTTGCAATGAACACAGGCATGTAGCTATCTCTTTGACATACTGATTTCATTTCCTTTGGGTATGCAAAATTCTATGCATGTATCTTTCTAGTGAGCAGGTCTCAAACCTGTCTCAAAAATTAACTAGCTAATTAAAGGTAGAATAAACCACAATGCTGACCATTTAGATCAAAATAAGAGATGTCAACCCAATGTTTTAATAAGTGAACTCTTCAAGATCTTCCCTGACAAATATTACTATTTGCTTCTAAGCAATTTCCTTTTGCCCATGAGTTATAGTCTTTGCTCTGTCACCACATTTCAGAAGCTGATGAACCTAGCAAACTCTGTCATCAAGACATGGTCCATGTTCCATCTTTCCAAGGAAGCTGTGAGAATGGAGCCATCTGTGCACTCTTCATGGAAACTGTGGCCACTTGCAACAACTGCCTGGGGAGAGCAAGTTCAGTGAGTCGGGAGGTTCCAGTTTTGCTCTACCTGTTTCAAGTTATCTAGTAAACTGCACGTGCTTCTGCTCATAAATTTCAGCAATCCCATTTTGGCTCCCAGATTTTCTGCAGAAGGGGTTATAATGATGTTATATGATTTAATGATCTGACAAAAGCTTTGTCCCCACAGCTACAAATCTTAGGCAATCATCTGTTCCAATGTAACGCTAACTTTATGGGTCCCCTGAGTGCAATTTTCATGGCTACCAGAGACTCCCTTAACTGTTGTCTAGTTACATGTTTCGAAAAGCATGTTTTTGGTAATTTTTTTTTTTCTTTTGAGACAGAGTCTCTCTCTGTCGCCCAGGCTGGAGTGCAGTGGCCTTTGGTAATTTTTCATATAAACATTGCAGATATATCATGCTAATTGATACACACTACATATCTGCACCCTGACCCAAGGAGGAAAAATTGGCAAACTTCTAGACAAATTGGAGAAATTTTCATAAGATGAGCTTGTTTTAAAGCAATATCTACATTATACATTTCTGAGACCATGTATTTTCTTTTTTTTTTTTTT
>NW_012115744.1:2153404-2156164 GCF_000951035.1 Colobus angolensis palliatus | reverse complement strand
TACAAGAAAAAAACAAACAACCCCATCAAAAAGTGGGGAAAGGATATGAACAGACATTTCTCAAAAGAAGACATTCATACAGCCAAGAGACTATGTATTTTCAAATGAAATGTTTAAATTGTAGGGTCTTTTTTCTTCTTCACTGGAAACTGTCATTTTTGGAGAAAAGTCTATTCCACTTAACTATTTTGGAAAATCTTAATTATGTTAATTAGTCTAAAAACATCATGTGTGCATGTGTTTGTGCACATAAGTGTGTATGTTTTTTAAGGAATAATGTTATGTTTTGCAGAAATCAAGGCAGAGAAGAAAGATCATCCTTAGCAATGAATCCCTGGAAACATTACAGGTTGACATTTTCGTTGCAGTGTATTCATGGTTCATGGAACTATCAAACTGCAAAGTACTCACATGTCATTTATTTGAACAAGCCTAAGCATAGGTATCCAAAGTCCCTTAAGTGACACCCACAGAGACATGCTCCTGTGCCTGATTGACTTTGCTAACAGTGAAGAAATATCTGTCTCTTGGGTTTAATACACAGTGAATCTTACTGCCCACCCCCAACCAGAGGCTGGAGGGCAGGGGACCCAGAAATAACACTATAACACTGGTAGAGGTCGAGCCTGATAGGGAGCACAGTAGGGCAGAAAGGGGTGCAGAGGAGGTCCTTGGGGCCAGTGGGGAACATCAGGCACACACTAAATGTTCCTCTAGTCACGGGATGGCAAGAATTAAACAGTTCTTTGTAGTTCTCATTCAGAGCTCTCAAGCTCATAAAAAGGAATCAAGACCTAGATGACGAAAGTGACCTCCCCAGGACGCCCAGAAAGGTAGCTGTGGGTTGTCAGCAAGAAAGTTTTGAGACTCCTGGTACACAACTCTTTATTCTGCTACGTGGACTTGCCAGCTCCTCTCAGGGCAGAGATGACAGTCTGGTTGTGGAAGAGAACAGTGAAGTATCCCCCACCTGGAGTCGACCCTGAATTCTAGCTTGAGGAATCTTGCGAGTTGTGTCCTTGGGATAGTCACAGACCACCTCTGCATGCCTGAGATAAGCGGTCTCAATCTGAGGGACAAAAAAGCAAATAGTGCTCCAGAACAAGGTAGCTCTTTTTACGAAGCCGAAGTTAAAATTCTTGTAATCCTTTTTGGCTTGGAAATGGAAAAAAAATACAATCAGGAAAATGAGAATGAGATTTGCAAATGATATTTTTATAAAAATAGGATAATGCAAAAATCTCATTTTAAAATTTGTTTAAAATGTAACCATTATGTTTTAATGATAAATCTGAGTTATCCCTGAGGAGGCAACAGGAGGAGGCAGAGAAATGCCCCAACTTTTGAACTTGGTATGATGTACATGGATGGCAAAGTTACCCAAAAACATGTGTCCTAAGCAGAAGGAAAGGCCACTGGTTTATACATACTAAACATCCTAAGTAGAATGCCCCGAGGAAGAGTGCACAAAGCGGTCATCTAGCAACTGCGAACCGCTACTCTAGGGGCCTCTAAGGGCCTCTGACATCAGCTTTTGGCCTTAACGTCCCCCTGGCTATGATTGAGACAGGATGATCTTGTGGTGTAAGAACGCTCCGAAGCTGAATCCCTGCCAGGTGATTCAGGGCCATGCAGAAAGCACTACCCTGCTTAGTAGAAATTCCTTCCCCAGAATCCTCATTGGCTTGCCCTCAGGATCTTAGTTTACTTTGTTTTACTCAAAGGTGAGATCACCCAAAAGGTGGGGAAGGCATTACATATTCTCTCCCCACTCCATTTGGAAATCCCCTAACAAGCATTACTAAAACCCAGCCCGGCTTACCTGGTGAAATCTCATTAATCTCTTGCCCAGGGCACTGCAATTCCAGTGACTGGTCCACGTGGAGAATTGCTAAAGGAGGTTTCTGTGTGCATTTCAGCTGCCTTTGTAGAGACAGCTCAGCAAGTGATGCCGCCAAGCTGCCCTCAGGAGAGGCAGGTGCTTCACAGCTTCTGCTCTGCAGGCTCGACATCAACATGTGACACTGTTGGAGGAGCGGGCACCTCACCCTCCACAGTGCGTGGCTAGAACAGTCATCCAGCCCACACAGCACTTTCTGTTCCACAATCAGCCCAAACTGCCTTTGCAATGCATTAGAAAAGCCACCCTTCCTCCAGCCAGTAGCTGCTATCTGCTGCAACACAGTTGTCAGAAACACGTAGATCTACAAGGCCTGTTTGTGAAGAGAGCCCCAGGATTTGACGCCCTGAGTGGTGGGTGGACCAGGGAACATGACACCCCTTCACAGCTGTGGGACCTCAGTGTCAGAAGCACCAAATGATGTGTCTCACATTGCACTACCTAAAATCAGTTAGCTTTAGTTCCGTGGGCTAAAAATGGAGTGGGCTGAAAACCAAGACGTAACACCACAGCCAGCTGATAATGGCCCAAATGTTCAGGAGAAATGACAATGCTTTAAGAGAAGAGCCATCCAAAATTTACTAAGAACAAGCAACCCTTGCTTATGAAAAAGTGGTTAATAAAAGTGTGAACTGGCAAAAGGAAAAGATGATTGTAGCTAAATCTCCAATGTGACACATACCTATTGGGTGCTGTTACATCTGGGAGTATTAGAAAGAGACAGAATTAGTCTTCCACAGATTAGTGTTAGGAGGTTTGTCAATAAAATGTCTGTCACCCAAGATTGTCAGGGACTAAAGTCATAATGTCTAACATCATTAATTGTCAGAAAAACACAAATGCCACCATACACCTTATCG
>NW_012115744.1:2141884-2151739 GCF_000951035.1 Colobus angolensis palliatus | reverse complement strand
ATAATAATTAATAAAGTATTTAATAATAGTGTTTGCAATGTTGAATCATTAAGTGTGACAAATGTACCATACTAATATAAGGTGTTAAACAGGTATATGGGAACTCTCTGTACTATCTTTGCAATTTTTCTATAAAATAGAATGAATCTAATGCCTATCAATCAATGACTGGATAAAGAAACTGTGATATATACATATATATATAATTTTCTTTGTGTGTGTGTGTATATATATATATACACACACACACACACACACACACACACACACAATGGAATACTATGCAGCCATAAAAAGGAATGAATTAACAGCATTTGCAGTGACCTAGATGAGATTGAAGACTATTAGTCCACATGAAGTAACTCAGGAATGGAAAACCAAACATTGTATGTTATCATTGATACGTGGGAGCTAAGCTATGAGGACACAAAGGCATAAGAATAAAACAATGGACTTTGGGGATTTGGAGGGGAAGAGTAGGAGGAGAGTGAGGGATAAAAGACTACAAATGTGGTGCAGTGTATACTGCTGCTGTGATGGGTGCGCCAAAATCTCACAAATCACCACTAAGTAACTTATTCATATAACCAAATACCACCTGTACCCCAATAACTTATGGAAAAATTTTTTTAATTATAAATTAAAATTAGAAATCATAAAATTTATAATTATAAATTAAAATTATATAAATTAAATTAATATAAATTATAACATGATTGTTATAAAGAAATAAATTTTTCTATAAAATGAAATTATTCTAAAATGGAAAGTCTACTTAAAAACAAGTAAATAGAAAGAAAGATGGAGATTCAGAGGGAAGAGAAGTGAAGAAGCATTTTTATGTCTATCGATATGCATTTGATCTTCATGGCAAGAGTGCTGGTCCTATTTTAACTATGAAAAAACAGTAACATTCAGCGCTTATCCAGTGTCACAGAGCAAATTCCAGTTGATATAAATATTTGGATGTTTATTCTGCACTGTTTGGTATACTTTTCTATATCTGGATGTCCTTACCAATAAAAGCACTCACTGCTGACTTAAAAGAATGACAGCAGAAAAATCATGGGAGGAATAAAAGATATCAAATCTCCATTCAGCAATATATCCCTATAACTTGCCTGGTACTTGAGAGCTTTCAAGATGCTTGCACCAAAAGAAACTATCAACAGAGTGAACAGGCAACCTACTGAATGGAAGAAAATTTTTGCAGATTACGCATCCAACAAATATCTAATATCCAGAATCTATAACAAACTTTAACAAGCCTACACACACACACACAAAAACTCATTATAAAATGGGCAAAGGACATGAACAAATACTTCTCAAAAGAAGACGTACACTCAGCCAACAAGCAGATGAAAAAATACGCAACATTAGAGAAATACAAATTAAAAACCACAATGAGATACCATCTCACACCAGTCAGAATGGCTACTATTAAAAATTCAAAAAACAACAGATTCTGGTAAGGTTGCAGAGAACAGAGCTCACTTTCACACTGCTAGTGGGAAGGTAAATAGTTCAGCCACTGTGGAAAGCAGTTTGGAGCTTTCTCAATGAACTTGAGACAGAAATACCCTTCAGCCTAGCCAACCCATTATAGGGTATATACCAAAAGAGATACAGATTATTCCACTGAGAAGACATATGCATGCATATGTTGATCACAGCACTATTTATAATAGCAAAGACATGGAATCAACCTAGATGCCCATCAGTAGTGTGAATAAAGAAAATGAGGTACATATATACCATGGAATACTACACAGCTATAAAATAGCAAAATTATGTTCCTTCAGGATAATGGCTGCAAGCCTAAGTAAATTAAGACAGAAACAGAAAACCAAATACCACATACTCTCACTTGTAAGTGGGAACTAAACATAGAGCACACATGGACACAAAGAAGGGAACAACAGACACCAGACATACTATTCTAGGTGGTGAAAATTTTCTGCATCTTGGCTATGCAATTGTATTCATTTCTCAAAACTCATTAAAATATGCACTTAAAAGTTGGTTTTTTAAAGTATAAATTCCTAAACCTGACCAAAACATATTTGCAATAAACATCTCCCCGTGCCCTGCCCCACAGATATGATATCATGCTGTTATAATAATAGTGTACATACAATTTTTTGAGAACTCTCTTCCCACTGGCTATGCTTTTTGAATAGCTTTCCCTGTTGCTGCACTATCGTGAGTCTGAAATGCTGCCATTCAGGATGGTCCTAGGCTCCACCCGCTGGAGGAAAAATAGCTAATCCAGTGAGATCCAACGTGTGATAAGACCAGCATCCTGAGTGTGCTTTCTGGTGTTGTGAAAGTAATTGACGTGCCACCAGTCCCAAATTCACATTTTCTCCGTGAGATATCTGGGGGATGCAATCGTGTCAGAGAGCTGTGAGGCATCAGAAGTGAGGCTGGCACAGACCCCTCTGAGCAGGCCAGGGATGCGTCTCTCCTCCCCTTCTCTCAGGCACTCCCCAGCATGAAGCTGCTGACTCCATGCCATGTGTACTTTTAGAAATGAAATGCCCCAGCCCACTTCACTCTCGGTACCTATGGATTGGAGTGAACACTGAAGTTAACAGACATCTGAATAAGAATTGAAAAGAAATCCAAACAGAAAAACCACATTCCCTTCCAGTCAAGTTAAAGCCATAATTTTAAATTAATCACTCACATTCTGTTCAGAGATTGTTTTCTTGGTCTATGGCATAGTCTCCCAGGATATTCATAACTGGTAATAAAAATTATGAGGGCAATTAAAAATACCAAGACTCAGGTTCCCCACAATGAGCCAACCAAGTGGATCATCATCCATCCCAAGGGCAACCATTAGGTGCCTTCTCTGATGGCCTCTTCCAGAGGGTTTCTCCAATTACAAAAGTCTGTGACTTGTGATGACACAATCTCCTAAAACCCCAAATCTTCTGCAAACTCTTCCAACTCCAGTAACCCCCAAAGCAGGGCAAACTAAATAGATAGTCCATTTCCTTCCCAGGGGATAGAGTCAGAGTCATTAAAAGTGGTCTTTAATGTGAGAAATTGAAAAGGAGTTGGGAAAGTGATAATAACTTCTGCAAGACCAGAAGAATGTCATTACAGACATGGGAAAGCAGTGAGAACTCTGCTCACTTTGGGCAGTTATTGATTGATGTTGAAAACACAAAGGAGTTCATGGGGAATGAGACAAAGCTTTCATGCTGTGAGGAGTGACTTCCAGGGTAAGCAAGGTCCTGAAGGAGATGTACTCTAGGGCAGGTGAAGGAGTGGCCACTTTAAACAAAAAGAACAGCATAAAAGGGGCATAGAGGGGAGAAGCGGTACTACAGGTAGGGAGGAGGGGAGAGGGTCACAACTGGGGCAGACCACAAACATTGGCAGAAAGAGGAGGGGGACAGAATAGAGCAGCCCAGAACCATGGGTGCCTTTCTTCCCGTTGTGCAATCTTTTGTTTGTTTGTTTGTTTTTGTTTCTGAGACAGAGTTTCACTCTGTTGCCCAAGCTGGAGTGCAGTGGTGGTGCTATCTCGGCTCACTGCAACATCCATCCCCCAGGTGCAAGCAATTCTCCTGCTTCAGCCTCCCCTACCGAGTAGCTGGGATTACAGACGCCTGCCACTGTGCCCCACTAATTTTTATATTTCTAGTAGAGATGGAGTTTCACCATCTTGGCCAGACTAGTCTAGAACTCCTGACCTTGTGATTCCTCCACTTCGGTCTCCCAAAGTGCATTTTTTGATGCTGAGTAAAACTGAAAACTGTGCCCCATTGGAAGGCTGTCATCCCACACACCTTACACTCATGAAGTTTCTCCCCAGCGCAAACTCTGATGCAGAACCTAGTTGATTTTTCAACTGGAGGCTTTCCCACATTCCAGGCATTCACGAAATTCTCCCCCAGTGTGTGTTCTTTGCTGCACTGTGAAGCAAGAGACACAGGGAGCCTTTGCCAGCATTCCCCACGTTCACAGACGTTTTCCCAGCACGGAATCTCTGGTGCT
Source organism: Colobus angolensis palliatus (assembly GCF_000951035.1). Classification (NCBI taxonomy): domain Eukaryota; kingdom Metazoa; phylum Chordata; class Mammalia; order Primates; family Cercopithecidae; genus Colobus; species Colobus angolensis. Next base: position 2,147,725 of record NW_012115744.1, on the reverse strand, counting down.
AAAGAAATACCTACCTCGGGCAGAAGGCCCTGCATGCTCTTTACATTCATAACGTTTCTCTCCCTGTAGACTCTGTGATGCTGAATCAGGACAAAGGAAGACTAAAACTACACCCACATCCTTTACATTTGTAGGGCTTCTCCTTGGCGTGAATGCACACTCATGCACCGAAAAGCATGTTCATATTCCTTACATTCAAAGGGTTTCTCCCCAGTGTGGGTTCTCTGATGCTAAAGAAGTTTTTCGTTATATCTGAAGGTTTTCCCAAAGTCCTTACATTTCTAGGGCTTCTCTCCATTATGAAGTTTCTGATGTTGGAGAAGGGATTTTCTTCCCTCCTTTCTTTCCTCCTTCCCAATGCTCAATGAAGACATTGTCCACATGCTTGATATGAGTAAGGCTTCTTCCCAGTGTGGATTTTCTGGCACCATGACCATTTCAACCCGTATCTGAAGCCTTTCCCATCTTCTTTCCACTGTAGAGCTTCTCACGAGCAGGGATCCTGTGGTGCTCGTGAAGATCTGAATGCCAGCTGAAATATTTGCTACATGTATGGAACAACTGCATCCTAGCAATGCTCTGAATTGCAATGAGGTGTGTGCTGACTTCACTTTTTCCCAATTTCTTGGCTATCTCCTCTTTAGACGGTGGACGGTTATAATCTTGGGCTGTCACAACCCTAAATTCTCTGCTCTTTAATTTTGTTTTCTTCCCTGTGTCATACAGCTGCAGCTTCTCTGAACCATCCCTGAGGTCAGAGTCCTGGGGAACATCAGCAATGCTGCCCTGGACATCTGACACTCAGGCTCCTCTGGAATGTTCAGCTTTGGACCTGGTTCCCACTCCCGGTCTTGGTTTTTCCACCTATGCGGCATCTCTCAGAGCCTCTTCATCCATGGGTGCCCAAGGATCAATGCTGTTTTTGTTTGTTTGTTTGTTTGTTTGTGTTTTGTTTTGTTTTTTGTCTTTAGTTTTCTAAAGTCCAAGTAAGATGTGTTTTGCTTTGTAATTATTTAGGCTTATCTTGTTTGGAGAACACTCAGCTTTTTTAAAGTGTTGCTCTATGTTCTTTGTCAAATCAGAGACATTTTCAGCCTTTGTTTCTTTAGGCAGTTTCTCAGCCCCACGCTTTTAGTCCCCTCTTTCTGGAACTCTGATGGTACAAATGTTAGGTCTGTGTTACGGTCTCACAATTTCCTCACTGTTGTTCATATTAGGTAATTATACTGCTATATTTTCAAGTTCACTGGTTCTTTCTTTTATATTCATCCTGTTAACAAGCATATCCAGTAAGTTTTAAATTTCAGTCATTGTATTTTTCAATTCTATCATTTCCTTTCAGTTCTCTTTCACAGTTTCTTTTCTTTGATTCCACTTTCTACTTTTCAATTTGTTTCAGGAGTACTTGTAATTGCCTGATACAATCTTTAGCAAAAAGAGCAAAGCTGAAGCTGAAGACATCATACTACCAGACTTCAAAATACACTGTTGGGGTTCAGAAAACAGTAGCCCAAAATGAAAGCCTCAGAATCAGCCTCAGAAACAAAAGTTTTTCTTTGACTTTTCATGCCTTCCTGTCTCTCAGTCCCATTCTCCCCCGAGGCTTGCCATAGAAACTAGAATTCCCATTCTCTAATGTGACTCATAGAAACAAGAATCTCTTTTTCCCAAAGACAGTCATAAAACCTAAACATAGTACTCTAATTTTTTCTCCACCTTGCTATGTAAAAGCTGACCATAGAAAAAAGTTACCTGATCTACCTTGCTTGACTATGGGTCATAAGACCCCCCATTCCAGAGAGGGTCCTGCTCTGCACCCAGAAGGAAGGAAAGCCGCTCAGAGAGGCTAAGAGGAATACTGACCCAGGCTTTGCTGGGTTTCCCCACTCCATCTATTAGCATTACATCATGTCCTTTTTGTCCACTCATATTTCTTCAAAACTGTTCACACTTTGTTGAACCTAAGCACAAAAGTGGACAATTTCCCCTGAATCTTCATTCTGAAGAGGTCTTCATTCTGAAGGTCTCTGTTTACACATGTTAAATAAATGTGTATGCCTTTATTAATACACATTTTGCAAGTTGATTTGTCAATGAATTTTCTGAGGGCATAGGGGGAAATCTCCCCTTTGTCCCTGCAATACTGCAAAGCTATCATGGCCAAAACAATATGACACCTGCACAAAAACAGACACATAGACCAACAGAGTAGAACAGAGAGCCCAGAAAGGAATCCACACATCTAGAGCTAACTGATTTTTAACAAAGGTGAGGAAAAAGCAGTCTCTTTAATAAATGCTGCTGAAAAAACTGGATATCCACATGCAAAAGAATGAAAAAAAATCAACTCAAAATAGATTAAAGACTTAAATGTAAGACCCCGAACTATGAAAGAACTAGAAGAAAATACAGGGCAGATGCCCATGACATTGGTATGGGCAAATAATTTTTGGCTAAGACCTCAAAGGCATAAGCAACAAAAGCAAAAATAGACAAATGGAATTACATCAAATTGAAACGCTTCTGAGGCAGGAGAATGGCAAGAACCTGGGAGGCAGAGTTTGCAGGGAGTCGAGATCGCACCACTACACTCCAGCCTGGGCAACAGAGCGAATTCTGTCCAAAAAAAAAAAAAAAAAAAAAAAGAAAACTCCATGTGGTATAATTTTGTGTTAGGAAATACAAAACATCGAAGTCAATGTGTAGTGATAGAATGCAATCAGCAGCTTTCTGGGGCTGGGACAAGTTGGGTGATCGACAGCAAAGGAGAAATTTCTGAGGTGATGGGAATGCCCTGTCTTAATTTTGGTTGTAGTTTCACTACTGTAATATTTGTCAAGGCTTCTCAAACTGAATACTTAAAAGCAGAGCATTTACAGTCACGCTGGAATCCTCAGCAACATTGTTGATAAGCCCAGCTTGGACAGATTCCTTTGAGCTGTTTACATGGAGACTGGTGGGCAGCTTCCAGCCACACTGGTCAATGCTCCTACTTCTATACCCCTCTTTTCTTTCTTCGACTTACATACAAATAGTCAGGTACTGCATAATAATATTTTAGTCCATTATGGACTATATTATAGTGGCCCCAGAAGATGATAATACTGAATTTTTACGGTACTCTTTCCATGTTTAGATAAACAAATGTTTCCCATTGTGTTACAATTGCCTAGAATGTTCAGTATAGTCACGTGCTGTGCAGGTTCGTGGCCTAGGAGCAATAGGCTGTACCATATAGCCCAGGTGTGTAGCAGGCTTTACCGTCTAGGTTTGTATAAGTATACCCTGTCATGTTTGCACAATAACAAAATGGCTTAATGACACATTTCCCAGAATGCACATCAGTTTGTTAAGAGATGCGTGACTGTGTATGACTTGTGTGCTTGGTTTCACGATATGTAAGTCAAATGTTCCTATAAAGTGAGGGTACCAAAAACTGGAGCCTCTCATTTTCCATTTCTTATACTCTCATGTCTCACACCTAGCATATCACATGCTCTTTGAAATGATAATAATAATAATAATAATAATAATAATAAAATCTCATGTTTGAACACACTGCCACTGTGGGATGGCTCTCCACTCTCAATCACTATATTAACAACATAAGAATGAGTCCAGTTTAGGGAGTTAAGGCTCTGCATCATGGTGTTACATAGCTAAGGCTTCATTGAGCTCTTCCTTTACGTTGGTGTGTAGAATACTCAGAAGTAATACAGCTTCTGTTTTCCTTTTTTCTTTTTGCCATATGATATTAAAATTGATAGGAAAAGTGCAGCTTCTCTAAAATTGCAACATGGAGTTACAGAGGAATGTTTAGCGCTTTTTCTTTTTTTTTGTCTTTCCAATAGCCACTGTTGCTAAAGAATGGAAATTAAGCCATATCCTTTAGCAACAGAGTGATACAGCTGAGCAAAATATTTTTAAAATAAATGTTTTTCTTACATTATAAAGATGACATGTTGTTGTTTGGGAACATTTAGAAGATACAGAAAAAGTAGAAGGGAAAAATATCAGACTACACTCAAACTCTTGAAAATTGGTTTCTGCCAAAAGGCCCATAATTCTTTTAAGTGCCTTTTCCTCACCCCAGTGATTGCTTCATTTCTCTGCTGTTTAGACTCCTCTATCTCATGAGCCCAGAAAAAACTCACTGCTCTTTGTGTTAGAAATCAACATGATTTAGAACTTTTGAATTAGAATCTGGTTATCCCATATTCCATGGAAATGACACATATTATAGGTTGAATCCACCTGGATAATTTCCTGTAATTCCTTAGTCTGGAAACATCTTGTTCACCCCAGCCACCTCCCACTCATTTTCACACCCATCATCACAAGCTTTTCTTGTTAGCAGAATTTCCAAGTTGCACCCACCTGTCCACACACATGCACAGAATTCCTTCTCCTAAAATGGCCCTATTTTAAGGAATCTAAAATATTCCTCAAAAAAATTATGAGAAAAATAAATTCCTTCTTCTACAATGGAAATAGGGGAGAATCAAATATATACAAATCTTGTCTTTGTGGATTTACAGTAGGGAATGTAAGGCACAAGCACAAAAGCACTGAGCTGAGGCAGAAAGTAATGGTTAGCTTATAGAGTAAGCAGAAAAAACGATTCTGAAAGCACTATACATGTACACTACAACCGAATGATTAAGTAAAGGAATGGCAGGTGGTAAGAGCCAGGTTTCTCACTGTCGGAGAGGCAACAAGCAAGAGAAGAGGCTCTAATGACCCATATGGTAATGGATTAGACTTGGAAACATCACTGTGAACTCATGTTTATCTTGATATAGAGATAGGCACACATAGAAATGTGTACACACACAGGTTGGTATGCATATGTATTTTCTTGCTCTGTCAGGTGAAAGTGCCTGCAAGCAACTATACCCCAGTCCCAGCAAGCACAGACATCTTGCACCCAGATCTTGGTGTCTAACATCATTCTCTGATGAAAGGAGCCAGGGGTTCTCAGAAAAATTGCTGATTCTAGGACTGGAACAGGAAATAGACAAGATGATCCTGAAGCATCTTACTGTGCCAAAAAGTGAGGAAGTGCTGAAAATAAAACCCAAAACAAACAAACATGATGGGAGCGTGTCAAAGGAACACAGAAACCAACTGGAAAAGGTCTCAGTGGCCAAAACTGAAACAATTTGAAAAACAAAATAAAGTAACACTGGATGATAATTCAAAATATGAAATAAATAAACATGAGTCTATACTGATCAAAATAAAACACTGAATAAATAAATAAATGGGGGTGAAGAGACAAATGTCCTAGGCAGGAGCATTCCAAATAATTTATGTAGAAACTCTGGCTTCTAGAAGAGGGAGTAAACTCCTCACCCCTCAAGTGTTGATTGTTCGTAGTGTCTTCCATCCAAAGAGTACAGTATGAAAAAGAAAAAAAGTAACTTGACAGTGGAGAAACTTCACCAACATAACCTCAGCCAGAGATCAGGGTCAACATCAACAGGGCGAAGTCATGCTGACTGTGCTTGCCCTTGACAGGACGTGATGAAAATGGCCCTCTATCTCTGTGGCCTTCCTCCCAAGAACCTATAACTCTAGTCCGTTGATGAGAAAGACGTTAGACAAATAACAGTTAGGAGATATTACGCAAAATACCTAACAAGTACTCCTCAAACTGTCAAGAACATCAAAAGCAGCAAAATTCTGAGAAACTGTCATGGGCCAGAGGAGCTGGAGGAGATACAACGACTAAATGCCATGCAATATCCACAATGGGATCTTGGATCAGAAAAAGAACATAAGGTAAAAATTAAGGAAAGCTGAATAAAGTACATTTAATAATTTATTAATTATTATTAA
>NW_012115744.1:2140345-2141834 GCF_000951035.1 Colobus angolensis palliatus | reverse complement strand
GATTGTCAGGGACTAAAGTCATAATGTCTAACATCATTAATTGTCAGAAAAACACAAATGCCACCATACACCTTATCGAGTGGCTAACATTTAGAGCACTTACCACACTAAATGTTGGTGAAAATCTGGTGGGAACATAAAAGAGTACATCTCTTTTGCACAAGGCTGACCATTTTTAGTAGTTCAGCACATAATTACCATGTGATCTGGCAATTTGACTCTTGACTATTTGCACAAGTGAAATGAAAAAGATGTCTTCAGAAAGTCTTGCACAGAAATATTCAAAACGAACTTATTCAAAATAGTAAAAGATGAAAACCAAAGACATACCATGCCTATATGTATCCTTAGAAGGGTTTTGTTTTGTTTTGTTTTATTTGTTTTTGCTAAAGTCTCCAAGTTTTTCTTCCCCCTAACACAGGCAGATACACAGCAGTACCTGCTTTTCCTTTTAGATTTTCACCTGACTTTTAGGGTCACATGTATGTGAGCTGAATATGCTTTTCTTAGAGCCATTGGAATTTGCAAAAAGAGTATGTCTACTGGCATTAAAATGAAAGTATTGCCCAAAATGTCAATAAAAATTTTCCAGGAAAGTTCAAAACTTATTTTTAATGCACACACTCACATGCACACACACACATGCCCATACACACAAACACACAGATTTTCACACATAATTATCTATACTGAAACCTTATTATTGGGTTCACATATTTAGGTTAAAAAACTGGAAACAACCCTAAAACAAGCAAGTATGTCCACAGTTTTTTATGTGTCTACACAATCCAATATTATTCAGCAATAAAAAGAAAGCCACTACTGATACACACATGAATGTGGGTGGGTCTCTAAAACAAGGCTGAGGGAAAGAAGCCATGAAGTCTTTTCTACATGTATGCATTGGTTGGTGGTTGGTTGGTGGTTGGTTGGTTGGTTGGTTGGTTGGTGCTGACAGGAAGCATGTTGTTCTGCATCCAAGACAGACCTAATGATTCACACAGCATCTTGTGTCAGCTCCCCCATGCAGCCCCTCCCCAGTGCAAGAAGAGCAGTGAACACCCATGCATGTGGTTTGGTTTGTGCTACAGGAAGGAGCTCCAAATCATAAATCTTGCAGCTTATGTGGGTGGCTGGTACAGCTGCCTGACTCCCCTCTGGAGGAAAGAGAGAAACCTGTCTTTTTTTTGACATAAACAGATCCTCTCAGGTGGGAAGGAGAAGCCTTCAGGTCCGTTGCCCTTTGGAATGTAAGCTAATGGCTGCACAGCAGATGAACCATAGTGTCTGTGGAATAATTTCCCATCTCTAACTTCTTAGACATGGTTACCATCAATCATCCTTCAGCCCAGGTGGCCAGGACCTTTTGCTTAAAAGCCCAGATCACACAAAAACTTGAAAATATTCACGGAGTGTTGTTTTTTTGACAGAAACCAGACATAGAAAACTCCATATGGTGCACTTTGGGAGGCCGAGACGGGCGGATCAC
>NW_012115744.1:2101275-2140045 GCF_000951035.1 Colobus angolensis palliatus | reverse complement strand
GGGAAAAAATGTTTACAAACTATAGAAGTAGATTATTTCAATAGCCCTATCACTAAAAGGAAAATTGTGCTGAGAATTTTTAAATGAAATCTTAATTTAATCAAGATTTGACTTTCAAAACGAAATCTCTAAACCCAGACAATTTCACTGGAAAATTATACCAAAGTTTTAAAGAATTATTAACAATGATTCTACACAATCTATTCAGGAAAACTGAAGAAAGGAGGTTCATTTGCCAGTTCATTTTATGAAGCTAGTATTATCATGATGCCAAAACTAAATAAAGACAAAACAAAAAAGGAAAAAAGAAGGCCGATATCCCTCATGAATATAGACACAAAAATCCTTAACAAAAATACTAACAAATAGAATTCTGTGATACATAAAAAGAAGTATACACTATAACTACGTGGCGTTTACTCCAGGGTTGCAAAGCTAGTTCAATATTCAAAAATCAATCAACATAATGCACCAGATCAACAGGCAAAAATGGAACAATTACATGATCTTAGCAACCAAAGCAGAAGAAACATCTGAAAAAAAATTCAACACTTACTCATAATGAAAGCTCTCAGAAAAATAAGAGTGCAGGTGAACTTCCTCATCTTGATAGGGACCAGCTGCACAAAACCTATAGCTCACATTACCCCTAATGACGACAGACTGGATGTGTCCTAACATCAGTAACTACATAAGAATGTCTCCTCTCATCACTCTTAGCCAACACAGTGCTAGGCATTCTCACTAGTGGAATGTAAAACATTTAGATGTAAATCTAACAAGATGTGTGTGTGACAGACATAACGCGTTTATGAGCTGGAAGACTCAACACAGTAAAGTTGTAAATTTAAATACTGATTTAATAAAATTGCTATTAAAATCTTAGCAGGAATTTTGTTGATATAGACAAGATTATACTGAAACTCATAAGGAAAGGCAAATAAATTAGAATAGCTAAAATAATTCTGAAAAAGAAATAAAATGGGGTAAACAAGTTCATTCAATATTAAGGATTATTATATAGCTAGAGTAATCAGAACTGTTTGATGCTGGTAGATGACAGACAGAGATTTAAAAAACAGAACAGAAATAAACATAAATAGGCCCAACTGATTTTTGACAAAGGTGTATAAATAATTCAACAGAGCAAAGATAGCCTTTTCAACAAATGATGCTGGTGCAATTGAACATCAATAGGCAAAAGTAAATGAACAAATGCCAAGTTAGAGCTAAGTCTTATACTTTATATAAAAATTAATTAATGATGAATCACAGACTTATATGTAAAAAGTAAAATTATAACTTGTTTATAAAAACATTCAGAGAAAAATGGAGGCATCTTTGCTTCTATCTAGGAGGCGCTGAATGAGTGAATTACCTAAGCTTCCGTCTAGGAGGAGGTCTGTTAAACATCATGTAAATACAGGAGATGATACATCTATGATAACTGAAACCAATGAAACAGACAACAAGTAACAGAGAAAATCATGAAACCAAAATCTGGTTATTTGAAAAGATCAGTAAGTTGGCACAATTCAAGTCAGATTAATTCAATAAAAAGGACAGAAAACAAATTTAAGAATAAAAAAGAGGATACACTCACAGTTCTACAGACCAAAAAAAAATTAAGAGATATAATGAAAAAGATTTTGTCAATAAAACTGGCATTTTAATAAAATAGCAACTTCAGTGAGAGACATAAATTACCAAAATTGACTCCCAAAGAATAGAGAATATGAATGACTCTGTATTAACAAAATTTAATTTGTAATTAATATCTGTTCACAAAGAAAATTCCAGATCTCAATGGCTTACCTGATGAAATCAACCAAACACTTACCAAGAAGTGACAGCAATTTTACACAAATTTCTCCATAAAATGTAAGAGAAAAGAATATTTCCCAGCTTACTGCAAAAGCTCAGCATTAGGCTGATACCAACACCAAACAAAGATATCATAAGAAATCAAAGTTAGAGACCAGTAACTCTCATGAAAAAAGTCACAGTAAAATTCTTTGAGAAATATTAACCCATCCTCAGATACACCAGGCCCTGTGCCTGGTCTGTATTTTGAATGGGAGGATGGTGGACATGGAAAAAGAAAAAAAATCAGCAAATAGAATTTATCAAATTATGAAAAGATATTGCATCATGGCCTAAAGACATTTAACCAATGAATACAAGGTCTAACAATGAAATTCACCATTTTAAAAAATAAAGGAGAAAAATCTTATGATCATTACTACAGATGTGTGTATGTGTGTAATATAACATAACACATAACATAAATATATGATACATACATGCACATATACATGAGCAAAGATCCTATCTATTTACAGATAGGTAAGTTTTTCATAGATACCGTTTATCAAGTTAGGGAAGTTTCTTTCTATTCCTAGTTAGCCAAGATTTTTTAAAATCATGGATATGTGCTAACTTTTATCCATACCTATCTACTTATCTATTCATCTATCCATCCATATATCCACATATAGATGCCTTCCCCTAAAATTAGGGACAAAGGAGGCAGAATGTCTACTCACTGCTTCTATTAAATTGATAGCCCAGGACAATAAGGCAGGACTAATTAATAAACATATATATATTAGAAAGGAAGAATCAAACTGTGTCTTGTAACAAATTACATGTTCAAATTCATAGAGAATGCTAAGGCATCTGCAAAAAAAAGCTACTAGAGTTAACATATGAGTTTAGCAAGGACACAGGATTCAAAGTCAATACACAAAACTCAAATAAATATATGCACATTTATTTACATAATATGCATATATTTGGAAAGAACAACTGCATTTGAAGTTTAAAAAATAGTGCCATTAAAAACACCATATAAAATAATGCAATTTATTTCACAGAAATTAATTTAGCAAAATATGTGCATGGTATAAAACTTGACTCAGAGCAATGAAAGAAACAAAGAGATATACCATGTTTATGCATTGGAAGGCTTGGTATTATTAAGATATCAGTCCTTTACTAATTGATCTGGAGATTCAAAATAATCCAAAGTAAAATTCCAGGAGTCTTTTTGTCGTTGTTGTTGTTGCTGAGAAACTGACAATTTGATCCTAAAATTAGATGGAAATGTAAAGGATATAAAATAACCAAAATAATTTTGAAAAATTAGAACAAAGTTGCAGAGATGGTATGTTTTCAAGACTGTTGGGAATATCAAATGGTACTATATTGTGAAAGAAATTTTGCTGTCTGTTATAAAGTTAAACGTTTACTTACTACACAATCCAGAAACTTTATTCCTAGGTATTTTCCCAAGAGAAATGAAAACATATATCCACATAAAATTTGCACACGAAAGTTCATAGCAGCTTTTTTCATCATGGCTCCAAACAGGGAACAACCTAAATGTTCAACAATAGGTGAATGGATAAACAAATTGTGGTACAGTCACACAGTAGAACACTAGCAACTGTACAAAAAAAGTTATGCTAGAACTATTAAGGTCTGAATGTTTATGTTCCCCTAAAATTCATATGTTGAAATCCTAACTTCCAATGTGATGGTCTTAAAACATACAGTCTTTGGGAATGATTAGGTCACAAAGGTGGGGTCCTCCTGAATGGGACTAGTGCTCTTACAAAAGGAGCCCCAGAGAGTTCCCTCATCCCTTCCACCCTATGGGACACAGAGAGACTGCGTCATCTGTGAACCAGGAACCCAAACTTCACCTGATGCTGAATCAACCAATGCCTTGATCTTGGACTTCTAGCCTCTAGAACTGTGAGAAATAAGTTTCTGTTATTTATCAACCACCCAATTTTCAGTATTTGTCTTATAGCAGCTCAAATAGGTTAAAACAGGAACACACACAACAAGAATAAATCTCAGAACATCATGCTGAAAAAGCAAAAAGCCAGACACAAATGTGTGCATGCTGTATAATTCCATTCTTATTAAAACGGTAGGGGGAATGTAATCTACAGTGACAAGAAAGAGACCAGCAGTTGCCTGGTGATGGAATTCTGGGGGATTGACTGAGAGGGGGAAAACTGAACTTTCGGGGTCTTGGAGATATTTTTTATCCTCTTTGTTGTGGTAGCTACACAGGTTTATGAATTTATTAAAACTCATCCAAATGTACACTTAAATATACTTTATCATATGTCTATTATACATTATATGTAAACGCAGTAGCTTCTCAACGTAAAGTGATATGGTTTGACCATGTCTTCACCCAAATCTCATCTTGAATTGTAGCTCCCACAATTCCCATGTGTCATGGAAGGGACCCAGTGGGAGGTAATTGAATTATGGGAGCGGGTCTTTCCCATGCTATTCATGATAGTGAATAAGTCTCACAACATCTCATGGTTTCATAAAGCGAAGTTCCCCTGCACAAGCTCTCTCTTGCCTGCTACCATGTAAGACATCCCTTGCTCTTCCACCATGATTGTGAGGCCTCTATAGTCATGTGGAACTGTGAGTCAATTAAACTTCTTTCCTTTATATATTGCCCAGTCTTGGGTATGTCTTCATTAGCAGTGTGAGAACAGACTATTACACAAAGGTTGAATTAGTGTGTGTGTGTGTGTGTGTGTGTGTGTGTGTGTAATGGAAATCAATATTAAGAAAGATGGGTCAATGATCTCAATGCATGTCATGGGCACAAACTTTCACTTTCATCTTGTGTTTGTAGTAGGGTGCACATGGGGTAGATCCCTAACCAGGAGACTTTCCACACACCAAAGAACATCCTGACAATTTGCAAGTAGTCTCGGTGGAGGGCTCTTGAAGAAACAGGAGAGCAGGTGCTCTGGGCTGACAAAGGGAAGAGCCATTTAGGCAACACAGGGTGCCTGTGCACACAGGAGAGGCCTGTGACTGGGGCTTCTTGGAGAGGCCTCTTGCTTGCAATGCTGTAGGCAGCCTTGCTCCAGCCCCTGGCCTACCTCCTGCTGCCAGACAGAAAGTCTGTGGGGCCAGAGACATCCACACTGTGCCTGTGCCCCCTCCCTCCTAGAACACACTCTGGGTTCTGAGACCCCAGACACCTTCCCCTGTATGGACTGTACCCCTGTGTTTGCCCTGGATGGCACAGGAAGTGGGGATGGGGGCCTCCAGGAGCACTTGCCAGGCCCCAGTGGTACAGGATGGAGCTGTCTGAGGAGAGGAGGTCCAAGCTGGGGCTGTGGCCATTGGTTCTTTTCTCCCTTTTGGCAAATCTTACGGTGGGGCAGCGGGGAAGGTTCCTTTTCCCTGTTTTCTCTGTCCAGGTGTGTGTGTTTCAGAGTAGAGAGGTCAATACATATGTTTAAATAAGTTAAAAATATGTAGCTAGACAGACAAGTAGAAGGGTGGATGAACTAAACAAGCAAAACTGCTCCAGAGAGAAGAAAACGCCAGAGGTGCCTGGTGGCTGACTCTGGACAGATCTCCCTGATCTGTATGATTCCTGTCTTCCCCATGACCCTGGCCCGCCTCAACCCTCTCCCATCCCACACGAGGGGATCTGGGGTCTTTTGTGTCCTCACTGAGCAGACGGGTCCTGTCAGTCACAGTAGGATAAACCATAATTCAAGAGGAATATCTCATGGTTTCTCAGGCATGGTTTCTCAGCCTTTTGGCTAAGACCAAGGGTCAAGTGGCGTGCCTGCTGGTGGGAGCTTGTTTCCTTCACAGGATGCAGTCCCACAGCTCACATGGGGGCCTGGGAAGATGTTTCAGAAGTGAGTCCAGCTGGTAGACTTTGTGACTGGATGGGAATAACTCACAGCAGCTGGCGATGACTGAGCTACACGCCCCAGAGATGCCAGCCATCGGACAGCAAGCAGAGCCTGGCTCTCCTGGGCACCTCATCATAGGAGCTTGGGGCTGACCTGTTGTGTAACAGGCACTGCTTTTTGTAGTGGCCACAGGTGCTGTTACCACGAAAAATACCAAATATTAGAAGAATATGAAATGTCTGGAATTAAATCGTCACAGAAGAGGAGGGGGGGGAGAAGCAGGAGGAGGGAGAGAAGGAGGAGGAGGGAGACAGAGTAGGTGATTCCTTGCAGAACTTCCCCCTTTCTGCTCACTTTTGTAGTCATTGCTATTGCTGTGATCCCAGTAAGTCAGGATCCTGTAAAATATTGGCAATCGTTTCAAATCTGCCCCAAGGAAAAAGAATGAATGACAATCTTACTGCTTTTAAACCAACTTGGTGTAGTTGAGTTGTGAGCCAACATGCTAACTTTGAAGGGGCCTCCAAAGCCTTTGACAAGCCTAAATGGAAAATCCATCTTCTTCCCAGGCGGAGGCTATGCCGCAGCAGTTCTGTATGTAAACCCAATTACCACGGAAAGAGCATTTTTGTGGCATATCGACTAAGAAAATGACCAGGCTGCTCTTTCTTGTGGTATTGGAACTGGGGACGAGGAAGTCTTCCCAGCCCAATCCCCTTAAGCCAGCAGAATGATTCTAGAGGAAGAGAAATCTAAGACTCGGCTCAAGTCAAACACAGTCAGACAGCAGGGACAGCCTGGGGTAGGACTCAAAGAAAGAATCAAGGGAAATATAGCATTTTCCACCACAAAAATATTTAGGACATAGCTATTTGATACCCTGACCGTTCTAAAGTTACTTTTTTCAGGAGGACATTAAAGCCTGATAATGTTATCAAATTGTTTTGTAAAGTGTGTTGCACTCTCAGAGAATATTGTAATATTAGCTTACAAACTGTCACAGAGCAGTCATCACACACTTAAATTTTTTTGCCTTTCTTCAAAGTTTTAGCCAGAGGAAGAACACTTCAAACATTTCACTTCACAGCCTTTCTTCTGTCTTTTCATTTGTTTGCATCTCAGCTTACTGAGATGCAAAACATCTTGGAATCATAAACCTGAACATAACCAGTGTGTAAAAGTCTCAGCCACCAACCCAGTGTGGAGAGCAAGTGAACTGTGCCGCCAGCTGTGGCCCCAGCCCATGCTGCCTTCATGCTTCAGGTACCTCCAGACCGCACTACAGTGCTGACACAGTGTCCCAGCTCTGCATTGCTTTCTCAGGCTGCAGCCACAGGGGGAGAATGAACACACAAACATGTGGATGGAAAAGTCCTGTTTGAAAGCCTTGCTCTTCATGCAATATTCAATATTCCTGTGGACTCTGGGACAACTAACTCCCTAGGAATAGTTCTTTGCACTCTCTAACACCCGGGCTCTATGCTGCTCAAGCTCACAGCAGGACTCACTCTGCCAGAATGTGCTTCCCTCTTTCTGGGCACCTGCAGGGATGAAACACGTTTTCTTCACCTCATTCACACTGAACCAAATCCGTTTCTTCTTCCTGCTCAGCACACATGGCTTGGCTCAACCGCATGGCCCAGCCTCCCCAGCAGCTCAGAATGGCCAGGTCACCAAGTCCTGGCAGGCCCAGAACTCCTCATCACTGTGATGGGTTCACTCCATACTGGCCCATACAAAGTTCCCAAGTCATCCTCCATGCCTTTTCCTTTCTGAGTGACAGAAACACCCAGGCAGTGGGTAAGCCACACATTGGAAATGAGACAGCAGCTATCACCACAGGCCTCTGAGCAACCACATGAGGAATGACTGCCTCCCAAAATGCTAGCCTTGGACTAAGAGACAAACATAACTTTTTGGATTTTAAGCAACTGAAAACCTCAGATCCATGAATGAACCTCAGATCCACACCTGTTGAAACACAAGAAACAGAGGGACATGTGGAGCGGGATGTCATTTACATACAACTCAACAACACAAAAGGCAAAACAATGTTGTGTTTAAAGACCCGTGCATATATGATCAAACTAAAATATCAAGGAAAGATAAACCCAGAATGTAGGGAGGGAGTAAAGAAAGTGATTGGGAAGAACTATAGATGGGCTCCTAAAAACTCTGCTAAGGCTCTGCCTCTGAAGCTAGACATTGGGTCCATTGGTTTTCACATTATTATTATTCCATAAATGACACCTGTAGGTTTTACATACATTTTCATGTCTATTTCATATAAAATAAAAGAGAAGATAAAAAAGAATTCAGTGAGATTTCCCCCACCCCTAGGATGAAAGCAGAGCTCCTCAGCATGATCCCTAGGACTTTTGATGACCCGCCTCCTTGTCATCCTCCCATGGGACTGTCCATCTTGGAGCATCCTAGTTTCTGCACTTAGTTCCCTTGGGAAAGCCCTTCCTTCTCATATACATTTGGTGAACTCTCGCTAGACTTTGGGATAACTTCAAGATGGAGCCACTTCAGCAGGTGCCGACCCTTCCTGGTGCTCTGCAGGAGCAGGTACCTGTGCTTATTGTGGCCAGAGCCCTGAGACCCCTCATGCAGCCTCTCCCTGATCCTGCCTGGGAGCTGAGACCTCAAGGTTTCAGGACTCCATCTCATCCATTTCTACAAGTAAAGCTGTCAATAGGAAGTCATGTGAGCTTTCCTCAGTGAAGGTTTAAGGGGAAAAAAAACAAAGAGGGAGAGAAAAGGGGAGTAGGGAGGGAAAGAGAGAGAAGGAGAAAGGAAAGATTGATTAAAGGTGAATCATTGAATATAAATCTTAGCAACACATAGTATTTTATCTGCATAACATTTATAATTAAAAATTATCTATGCAGGAAACATGCAGATGCCAATCAAACACCAGGACCATTCTTTTCAAGAAATATATTTCTGTATGATTTCTCTGTTAACCATGGTAATACATTAATATGTTATGTTTAAAACTTTGCTTTCACACTTATTATTTCCTTACCTTTTAGACCACTAATTAGCAGAGCATCTGGTAATTATATTCACACTCGCATCATTCAATGATTCTTCAAAGCAACTGGTACACATTCATGTTGGCCAGTGTCCAGAGTTGAAGGCGAGGTAGACATCTGTAGAACTCCTGGTGCCAGAAAGGAATATAATTGAATTAACATGTTTCCTTTCCCCCAGTTTCAAAGATGCATTGTTGACTACTAATTTTTCCTGTGTTTTTTAAAGGTTATGTCTGCTTAAAATCGGAGGAGTTGATACAATGCAGAACTGTCTTAATTTTGATAATGAATAAAGTATTAAATAACAGAAGGGAATTAATACAATTCCAAGAGCAGCATGGGATCTGAGCCAAACCCACAAATTCATCTCCCTACTTTACACATGAGGAACAATGTGGCCCAGCAAACATCTCGCCAGCATCACCAAGCTCCTTTCTAATGGAGTGCGGACCAATTGTCTCTCAAGTCACAGTTTAATGCCAACTCCTTTCTACGGTTCTACCTTAAATAACAATGCTGTGAATAATAAAAAAAAAAATTAGCAGGTAGAGAATGCAGAGTGCCAGGGGCAGATTTTAGTGTTTAAGGCATGTGAATTCATGGGATAATCCTGCTGACCTGGCATGGAACACATTCATAATGTCCATGTTACAGTTGTGGGAACAGAGGCATAGGGTGCATCAGTGCATTGACCCAAATCCTACTGCTGGCAGGAGGCACAATCAGAATTGAACTCAGGTCTATGTGGCAGCCAGCCTGAACTCTTTCCTATGCAGGAATACAGTGCCTCCCTTACTGATACCATGCACCTAGGCAAAGCCTCACTTCATCAGGGTGGCTTTCTCTGGGCTTCTGTAACCAGACATTTTTTTTTTTTTTTCGGTTGTGGGATGTTTTCAAAAATAGGTCAGAGCAAGAGGTTCAGACTTCTACGTGCAAACAAACAAACAAACAAGTGCTGATTCCATCTAGAAACCTCAAGCTAAAAGCAACATCATCTCTAAGGAATCCACTTTATAGGCATAAGGGAAAATGTGTCATCAGATAGCAGCAATGAAAAGGTGCAGCTGAAAAGGCCAGCCACACCTGTCATCTCTGCTTGCAAATAGATGTGCACATTTAAGATAAAAATAGGCCTCCAGAACCAAGTTTTTAATGGCTGTACATTTGAGGGCTAAGGAGAATCATTTGCATCTACCAGAGCCTGGCATAGTGGCAGAAACAGGAATGAATAATGGAATTGATGGAATGAATAAGTGAATGAATGAGGGTTGGAAAGAACCATAAAGACCATGTCAGTTAATCCCTGCTTATGTGTTCTATTCCTGCCCCTGAGGTTTCTAACAAGTACCATAAATCTTGGCTTGAACTCTTCCAGGAACAGGGAGTTAGCTATTATCCAATGCAATGAAATTATTGTTAGAAATTTAAAATTGATGTCAAAGTCTCTCCCCAGCTCTTTCTCCCTTCTTCCCTCTCATGCATACTGACTCTTTACAGAGTAAGTTTGGCATGTAAATGACATGGAGGCAATGGAATTATAAAGACAGAGGAAATGCTAGCTTTTCTGACCAGCATTAGAAGTCTTGGGTAAACATAGAAATAATAGGTGCAGGTCAACTAACTAACCAGTCTAATTAGTCAGGGCATGTTGTGAAAGTCCACACAGTCTCCATGGCAGGGTAAAGAGAGACACTTACCTTTTGCAGCTACATGGTATCTTGTACTTGCACTGAAAGTCAGACCTGGGATTTAATTGTAATGACAGCATTGGTACAAAGAGGTCTGGATGCATGCTGTTGGCAGATATCCTATGCCAAAGTCTTCCTACTAGGAAAAGAGTTGGACCCCTGGGTCTAAGACAGGGACATTAGGTGGTTGACACTAAAAATCTTTCTAATTTTATGTTGATGTAAATGTTTATGTATTACAATGTATGGATATTAACTATCCAATTAAATGTGTTTTTGTAAATGTGTACACATGCATAACCCATGCTCCTATCAAGATACAGAATATCTGTCTTCTCAGAAGGTTCTCACATGTCCTCTTCCAATCAATCCCCACCTCTCATAGGCAACAAATCTTCTGGTGTCTATTACCATAACTCTTTTTGTCTGTTCTTAATATTCATACAAACAGAATCATAAAGTTTCTGGCTTCTTTCACTCAGTGTGTTTTTGAGAATTATCCATGCCATCACATGTATGAGTAGTTCATTTCTTTTTATTGTGGAGTAGTATCCTATGGGATGGACATACCACAGTCACTTACCAATTTTCCTGTGGAACTTTTGGTTTCATCGGGTTTGGGGTCATTACAAACAAAGCTCTTTGAATGTTCTTGTACAATTATTTTTGAGAAAATGCATTTGAATTTTTCTTAGTAGAAATATCTAGGAGTAGAAGCACTAGGCCACAGAATTATATTTATAACTTTACAAGAAACCACCAGACCTTTCCTCAAAGTGGTTGTTCTATTTTATGTTCTCATCTGCAATGTAAGGGAGATCCAGTTGCTCCATATCCTAAATCTGGCTTGCCAGACTTTTTAATTTTAGTCATTCTAAAGATGTAAGGTAGTATCCCACGATGGTTTTAATGTATATTCCTTTGATGACTAATGATGCCAAACACATTTTCATGCAACTTACTGATCATTCACATGTCTCCCTCTTAAGTGACCATTCAAATTTTGCCTATTTTACATTGGACTGTTTGTTTTCCTATTATTGAGTTGTAGAAGGTATTAATATATTCTGGACACATATCTTTTATATGTGTGTTGTGAAGGTTTTCTCACAGTTTGTGACTTGGATATTCATTTTATTAATTGTGTCTTTTGAAAACAGATACTTTTAAATTCAATGAAGTCTAATTTATCAGATTTTTTCTTCTAGGGTTTGTAATTTGGTGTTTTATCTAAGAAATCTTTGCTTACCTCAGGATCACAAAGATTTTTCTATTTTTTTTCTAAAATTTATTTAGTTTTAGTTTTTTACATTTAGGTGCATAACTGACTTCAAGTTCACTTTTCTACTGTGGTGTAAGACAAAAACATACTGAGGTATGTTTTTCATACAAATATCCAGTTGTTGCAGCACCATCTATTGAAAAGAATATTCTTATCCAAATGAATGACTGTGACACTTGTGTTGTAAATCAGTTGGCCTTATATGTGTGAGTCTATGTCTAGATTACCTATTCTGTTCTATTACCACCTATGTCTACCTTTATGTCAATACTACACTTGATATCCACATCTGTATATCTATGTCTGTATTTCTGTCCCCCATTCTCTCTCCCTACCTCTCTCTCTTGACACACACACACACACACACACACACCTTGTGTCTATATATTTAAAATAAATTTTTCTTTTTTGTTTATTTGTTTGTTTGTTTGGGAGAGCATTCGTTTATAGACAGAAGCTCTCTAGATCACAGGGCTATAAACCTACCCACGTTGGTGGGGAGGAAGGACCAAGAGAACAGGGGAAAGAGGATTTATTTTGTAAATTGTTATCTGTGCAATATGAGATGGATTATCAGTCCATAACACTGTAAACCTCAGTAAAATCTGTTATTTTGACTAGTAGCTTCTTTTTATGGACTGACCAGGGAATGTTTTACCAGGCAGACTTGCACAGATCAGGCACAGAAACTGAAGAAAGAGAGAAAATAGCAGTAGCAGAGGATCCTACAAATAAATTAGCACAGTTGAGATGAGGAGTTAGAGCTTCCCCAACCACGAAATTTATGTTTTAGGGATCTGAGCTCTCCCAGGCCAGAAGACCAGAGAGATTCAGGCATCTGGATGGTGTCTGAATATTATTATACATGTTACAAAGCACTTTTGCATAGAGTTTCTCAGCTGATTCTCATAAAAAACTTAGGTGAGCTAGGCTGGGTAAGCATTTTCACTCATGTGCAGAGGATGGAACCTGGGAGATCACCATCAGACCATGCTGCTCAGGTTTCAACAAAAATTACCAGGCATGTGTAAAGGCCAGAAAAGAGACAATGCAAGCATCAGAACCAGAGTAAGAAGTGGTCGAGATTTTTGGAATGATCGGATGGGAATTAAACTATTATGAATGTGTTAAGGACTAAAATGAGAAAGAATGTGCAAGATCTGAGACATAATGTAAGTAAAGACATGGAAACTCTTAAGAGTCAAAAGGAAATGCTACAAGTCAAAATAAATCATGGACCAGAAATGAAGAGTGCCTTTGATGAGTTCATCAGTCCAGACTTGGGTGAAGAAAGATTTAGTGGTTGTGAAAATGTCAATGGCAACTTCACAAACTGAAATGCAGAGAAGAAAGAGATTAAAGAAAAATCAAAAAGAACAAAACATTCAAGAAGCATGCAAAAATAGCAGAAGATGTAATATGTAGCCAGTTGAAATGCTGAAAGTAGAAGAGAGAGAGGAGGACAAGACATATTTGAAGAAACAATGCCCAAAATTTTCAAAATTAATGACAGACACCAAATAAAGACCATATGCAACAAGCCTACAGGTTACATCATACTCCACCATAATGGAGAGAAGTGGAAAGCTTTTCCTCTAAGAGAGTGAACAAGACAAGGGTGCCTTCTTTCACCACTTCTATTCAACATAATACTGGAAGTCCCTGCCAGAGCAATTAGGCAAGAGAAAGACAACAGGCATCCAAATCAGAAAGGAAGAAGTTAAATTGTTTCTGTTTGCAGATGGCATGATCTTATATATGGAAAACTCTAAAACTCTACCAAAAAACTGTTGGAACTAATATATGACTTCAGTAAATTTGCAGGATACAAAATCACCACTCAAAACTCAGTAGTGTTTCTATACACTAACAATGAACTATCTGAAAAAGAAATCAAGAAAACAGTTCTATTTACAATAGCTGCAAATAAATACTTAGGCATAAATTTTATCAAGAATATGAAAGGTCTTCACAGTAAAAACTAAAAAACATTTATTAAAAAATTGAAGACAAAAATAACTGGAAGATATCCTGTGCTCATGGATTGTAAAAATTATTATTAAAATGTTCATACCATGCCAGCCCAAGTGATCTATAGATTCAATGCCATCCCTATCGAAATTTCAATGACATTTGACATTTTTTAAGGAAATAGAAAAAAATCCTAAACATTGTATGGAATCACAGAAAACTCTAATTATCCAAAGCAAAAAACAAAAACAAACAAACAAACAAAAAACCAGCTGAAGGCATCACACCTACTACCTACTAATCTCAAAATCTACTACAAGGCTATAGTAATCAAGCAGCATGATAATGGCATAAAAACAATACACACAGATAAATGGAACAGGATAAATACCCCAGATATAAATCTGTACATTTATAGTCAATTGATTTTTGGCAAGATTACCAAGAACGCCCAATGGGAAAAGGACAGTCTCTTCAATAAATGGCATAGGAAAAACGGCATACCCACATGCAAAAAAATAAAATTAGACTCTCATCTCATACCATACACAATAATCAACTCACATGGATTAAAGACTTAAACATAAGATCAGAAACTGTAAAACTATTAGAAGAAAACATAAGGAGGAAAAGTTCCATGATATTGGTCTGGACAGTAATACTTTTTGGCTATGAATGCAAAAGTACAGACAACAAAAGCAAAAACAGACAAGTGGGACTACATCAAACTAAAAAATTTCAGCACA
Organism: Colobus angolensis palliatus; assembly: GCF_000951035.1. Taxonomy (NCBI): domain Eukaryota; kingdom Metazoa; phylum Chordata; class Mammalia; order Primates; family Cercopithecidae; genus Colobus; species Colobus angolensis. The sequence continues at coordinate 2,125,612 of NW_012115744.1, read as the reverse complement.
GCAGAGGAATCAATAGAGTAAAGAGACAAAATATTTAGGTTAATATCCAAAACATACAAGGAACTTAAGCTACTCAACAGCAAGGAAATAAACAACCCCCTTAGAAAATTGTCAAAGGATCCAAGTAGACATTTCTCAAAAGAAGACATACAAACAGCCAAGAGATCTATGAAAAAATGTTCAACATCACTAATCGTCAGGGAGATGAAAATCAAAACCACAATGAGATTATCACCTTACATCTCTTAGAACAGCTACTATAAGAAAGATGAAAGATAAGAGTACTGGAGAGGATGGGGGAAAAAAAGGAACCCTTGTACAATGTTGGTGGGAATATAAATTAGTAGAGCATTTGTGGAAAACAGTATGAAGGTTCCTCAAAAAAACTAAAAGTTGAACTACCATATGACATAGCAATTCCACTACTGAATGTATAGCCAAATGAAATGAAATCAGTATGTTGCAGCAATATTAGCACTCCCATGTTCATCGCAGCATTGTTGATGATGGCCAAGATATGAAATCAACCCAAATGTCCACAAACAGATACTTAAGACACACACACACACAATGTAGTCTATACATATAATGGAATACTATTCAGCCTCTAACAAGAAGGAAATCCTGTCATTTGTGATAACACAGATGAACCTGAAGGGCATTTTGTTAAGTAAAATAATCCAGGCACAGAAAGACAATTTACATAATCTCATTCATATGTGGAATCTAAAAAAGTGGAACTCACAGAAGTAGAGAGTAGAATGGTAGTTATCCTAGGCTGAGGAAGGAGAAGATGGGGAGATGGTGGTCAGAAAACACAAAACTTCAGTTAGGAGGAATAAGTAAGTTCAAGAGATCTGTTGTAAATTATGGTGACTTCAGTTAACAACAATATACTATATATGCAAAAATTACTAAGACAGTGCATTTTAAAAGTTCTCACCATATAAAAAATGACAAACATGTGAGGTAATGCATATATTTAATAGTTTGATTTAGCCTTTCCACGAGGTATACATATGTCAAAACATGTTGTACACTATAAATATGTACAATTTTTTTCTTGTCAATTAAATAAATATTTTTAAACGACAGACATCAAATCAGAGACACAGAAAGTTCAAAAACACCAAACAAAGTAAATACCAAAAAGTCTACACTTAGGCATATGATTTTCAACTGTAGAAATCCAAAGGCAAAGAGAAAATCTTTAAAGAAGACATTACAAAGTAAGTTTTATGTATACAGACACAAGGATAAGAATTACAGTATGCAAGCAAGAAGAAAGAAAGTGGAATAAAACATTTAAAATGTTGAAAGAAATAAAGAAAAAACACCAACTTAGAATTCCATATCCAGTGAAATTATCTTGCAAAAGTAAACAAGAAATAAACTGTCATAAAACAAACCTGAACAAAAGTAGCAAAAATAGAAACCATATAAGGTATGTTCACAGGCCCAAACTGAATTAAATTAAAAATCGGTAACAGAAATATTCCTGGAAAATTTGCAAATGTTTTAAGATTAAACAACACACTCCTGAAGAGGACATGGGAAAAAAAGATGTCTCAAGAGAATTAATCCAGCATCCCACTTAGGGAATTAGCAACAGGAGAACCTTTTGAGATGGATCCTTGTCTGTCACCAGGCTAGAGTGCAGTGGTGCAGTAAGGGCCCACTGCAGCCTCAAACTCCTAGACTCAAGCAATCCTCCCACTTCAGTCTTCTGAGTGCCTGGGATTATAGGAATGCACCACCACGTTCAGCAAACTTTTTATTTTATTTTTTTTTTTGTAGACACAGAGTTCAACAGAGTTCCTGTTGTTTTCTATATCCTTACTAACATTTTGTATTGTCATTTTTTTAAATTTTAGCTATTCTAATGCTTTCTCTGTTTAATGGTCACTGAGTGTGGTTTTAATGAGTGACCACTATATTGCCCAGGCTGGTCTCCAACTTCTGGCCTCAAGCAACCCTCTAACCTCAGCCCTTCAAAGTACTGGGATTACAGGCTTGAGTCACCACACCGAGCCAGGGGATCATTTTAAGCTTAAAGAAGCAAAGGGAAAACAATACTAAAAATTAGAGTATAAATAAGTGAAATTGAAAACAAAGTAATGGAGAAAACCAACAAAACTGAAGGTGGTAATTTGAAAGGATAATTAAATTGATGAACCCCTAGCCATGCCAACGAAGAGAAGATACAAATTACCAACATCAAAAATGAAAGAAAGGTCATCACTAATGACTTTATGGAGATTAAAGGAATAATCAGGAATACTCTGCACAACTCCATACCTACAAACCTGATCATCTAAATTAAACAGACTAATTCCTTGAAAGGTACAAAATATCCAAATTCACAAAAGAAGAAATAGATTATCTGAATACAACTGTATCTATTTAAAAAATTAAATAAAAAATTTAACACTTTCTGAAAAGGAAACCATCAATGGTTACACTGGCAAATTTTACCAAGAAATTAAAAAGGAAATAACACTAATTCTCCACAACATCTTCCAGAAAGTAGAAACAGAGAGAATATTCCTAACTCATTCTCTGAGACCATCATTACCCTAATACCAAAACCAGACAGACATATCAAAAGAAACAAAAACTACAGACTAATATCCCTTAAAAGATAGGTGCAAAAATTCCCCCCAAAATTCATACCAAATCCAGCAATATAGGAAAAAATTATATTCCATTGCTTAGGGGGATTTATTCTAGGTATGCAAGGTTGGTTCCGCATTCAAATACTAGTCAATGTAATATACCACGTAAACACAGTTTAAAAATTATACGTCATACCAGTTGACCAGAAAAATAATTGAACAAAATCCAACTCCCATTCATGACAAAACTCTCAAAAAAAGAAACTGGAAGAATAAGGAGAACTTTCTCATTTTGATAAGGAATATCTACAAAACCCTGCAGCTAACACACTTAGTGGTAAAAAATCAGGACACTTTCCACCTGAAAACAGACACAAGACAGGATGCCCTTTCTTACCACTCCCATTCAACATCATGTTGTAAGAGCTAGCTAGCTCATAGCAAATAAGAACAGAAAGTAAAATAAAGGAATAAAAGTTGAAAAGCAAGATATGAAATGGTTTTTGTTTGTAGATATCATGAATTTCAACGTACCCACTCTCACTGCTCTTACTCAACATCCGACTGGAAGTCCTAGCAATAGGACAAGAAAAGGAAATAAAAGGCATACAAATCAAAACAGGAAAAAATAAAATTTTTCCGATTTTCAGATGACTTGTCTACCTATGAAATCCCAAGAATCAACCAAAAACCCTCTAGCCCTAATAAGCAACTTCAGTAAGTTTGTAGAACAAAAATCATCACACAAAAATCAATTGCATGTGTATACACAAACAACAAACATATGGAAACCAAAATTAAGAAGCAAATATCATTTGCTGTAGCTCAAGAAAAAAGAAAGAGAAGGGAAATAACTAGAAGTCCAACAAAGCAAGTACAGGACCTGTATGTTGAAAGTTACAAAATACTGATCAAAGATGTTAAAGAAAATTTAATAAATATAGAAACATACCAGGAGCATGGGTTAAGAGAGTCAATATACCAAAGAAGTCAGTTCTGCCCAAAAGGACCTACAGGTTTAATATACTCTTATAAAAAAATCCCAGTGATAGTTCTTGTAGATATAGACAAGCTTATTGTAAAACATAAATGAAAGCCAAAGGAACTAAAATAGCTAAAGCAATTTTGGGAAAAAAAGAAAAAGAATGGGCTGGGTGCGGTGGCTCACGCCTGTAATCCCAGCACTTTGGGAGACTGAGGCAGGCGGATCACAAGGTCAGCAGATGGAGACCATCCTGACCAACACAGTGAAACCCCGTCTCTACTAAAAATACAAAAAATTAGCCGGGTGTGGTGGCGGGCACCTTGGTCCCAGCTACTCGGGAGGCTGAGGCAGGAGAATGGTGTGAACCCGGGAGGCGGAGCTTTCAGTGAGCCGAGATCGCGCCACTGCACTGCAGCCTGGGCGACAGAGCGAGACTCCGTCTCACAAAAAAAAAAAAAAAATGAAGTAGCAGGATGTTAAGATTTACTGTATTGCCACAATGATTAAGACAGTACGGTATTGTTGGAGACAGTCACCAATGTGACTGTCAATGGAACACACTAATGAACTTATAAACAGATGATAACTGGGTTTTGACAAACAGACAAAAGTAGTTTAATACAAGAAGGGTCTTTTCGATAAATGGTGCTGGAAAAAGTGGAAATCCATAGGCAAAATAAACAAGTAAGTAGATGATAGATAGATAGATAGATAGATAGATAGATAGATAGATAGATAGATAGATAGATAGATAGAGGATAAATAGATAAGAGACAGACAGAAAACCTCAACATAAATCTCACACCATCCTATGTACAAAAATTAAAAATATGTCATGGAATTAAGTATAGAATATAAAACCATAAAATGTTCAGACCTATATGACAGTTCTGGGACTTGACACCAAAAGCACAATTCATAAAAATATTGATTAGGCTTCACTAAAATCTGACAAATTAGATTTCATCAAATTTAAAAATTTGGGGTAGGATAGGGTAGTAGTGAGGATGATTCATGGGTACAAAAAATAGAAAGAATTGATAAGACCTACTTTTCGATAGCACAAAAGGATGACTATAGTCAATAACAACTTAACTGTATATTCTAAATAACTTAAAGAGTGTAATTGGTGGTGTGAACCTGTAGTCCCAGTTATTAGGAAGGCTGAGGTGGAAGGATCACCTGAACCTGCAAGGTGGAGATAGTGCCACTGCACCACTCCAGCCGGGGTGACACAGTGAGACCCTGTCTCAAAAAAAAAAAAAAAAAAAAAGAGAGTGAGAGAGACAGAATGTAATTGGATTGTTTGTAACTCAAAGGATAAATGCTTGAGGGGATGGAAACCCCATTCTCCACGGTGTGTTTATTTCACATTGTATACCTGTATCAAAACATGAACCCCATAAATATACAAACCTACCTACTATGTACCCACAAAAATTAAAAATCTAAAAATTTAAATTTGAAAACTTTGGCACCAGGAAAGAAAGGAAAAAAAGACAAGGTAGAGACTAGGAGACCGTATTTGCAAGCCACATATTTAAAAAAAGCTCTTAATCACTTTATGGATAAAAAGAGCTCTTAAAATTCAACAGTAAAAAAAAGTACAGTCCATGTAAAAAGTGGGAAAAAGACATGAAGAGATATTGCATCAAAGAGTAAACACAGATGGCAAATAGGAGTTTATGGCTAGTTGTAACTAGTTCAAAATGACTAGCCTTTAGGGAAATGCAAATTTCCGATAGTGAGAAATCTCTATCAGAATGGCTGAAATTAAAAAAAAAAAAAAATCTTAATAGCACCAAATGCTGGTGAGGATGTGGAGAAATTAGACCTCCTAGGAAAGGCACTACATTCCCAAAAATAATAGTCTCTAAACAAGCTCTCTGGCTCTGTACAAGTTCCAACAAAGTAAAACATTATTTTTTCCTTTATCAGCACCTAACACACAAGCTTGATATGATCTTGCACAATCTCCAGTATCAGACGATCATAGAACTCCTCTTACTTTTACTAAAAAGAGCAAAGAGATGAAAATCCTACACACATCGTAAGATAGGAGTTCAAGGAGAAAATGAACAAATTCCCCCTTATAAAACAGACTTACTTGAAGAAACAGGAGAAAACTAGGGAAAGCCTTAACATTTTATTGAGATTTGGTGAAAACAAAACTATTGGACCATGAATTAATTTTTAATGCTAGTGAAAACAAGCAAATTTCTCAAATGAAGTTGAGGTAGTAAAGAGCAGGTTGGGGTATAGAGAAAAAGAAAGGAAATGCCAAATTACTAAATACACCAGAACAAAGAGAAAAAGTATAAACATTATAAGATAAATAAGTGTGTGAAGAATAATACAGGGTGATCAGAAAGCCAACACAATTTATACAGGAATTTCAACTAAACAAACAAAAATATATAGTTAAGAAACAGTAATCCAACTACAAATATGGGAAAATAATCTCTCAATTGAAAATATCAGATTCAAAGGACCCGTCATATTCTAGATGGAATTAACGGGGAGTAGCCAAACCTAGATGTTCTTTAATTAAATATCCCAATTTTAAGGTTAAGTGAAACTTGGCAAGTCCTTGGAATATACAAATGCATTGATTCACTGGTCATTGAAAGTGACCTGCAAAGGAAAGTAACTGTATCAACACAATCATCCTCAAACATCAGACATCAAACGTCAGTGTCAAACATCCTCAAATGTGGAAGATCAAGGAGCAATACTTGAAGTATTTTGAAGCAAATTACTTTTTAAATTTTCTTAAATTTCAATAGTTTTGGGGGTACATGTGATTTTTGGTTACACGGGTAAGTTATTTAGCAGTGATTTCTGGGCTTTTGAGTGCACCCATCACCTAAGCAGTGCAGTCTTTTTTCCAATGTGTAGTCTTTTATCCCTCATCCTCCCTCCCAAGCTTCTCTCCTCAGTCCCCAAAGTCTATTACCTCATTCTCATGCCTTTGCATCTTCATAGCTTAGTTCCCACTTATAAGTGAGAACATACAGTATTTGGTTTTCCATTTCTGCTTACTTCACTTAGACTAATGACCTCCAGTTCCATCCAAGCTGAAGCAAAAATATTCTGATAAGTATTCTTAAATTACTTATTTGAGCCCAACAGGAAGATAGTTTTAGATATACAGAAAAACTGAAATTATGTGTGCCAGTGTTTCACCCTGAAAAGAAAATTCTCAAACAAATTATCTAGCTGATGGTGAAACAAAATAAAATAATGAATTCAAAAAGATATTTTATAAAAATAGATAGTAATAAGCAAAGCACAAAGTTCTACACAAATCAAAGTGTTCTAACACAAGTAAATGGTCACAAATATGAAAAACACTTCTTGAAAGAGAAGACACATGGTACATAATTTAATTAATTATAGTAGTATTTGAGATAAATGCTAAATAAATGCTACATAGAAAAATTTACAGAGTGACCAAAGTTGTGTTTAGAGAAAAATTAATCACCTTACTGCTGTTTTGGACTAATAAACAGGAGTAGATTTAAATGAATGAACTAAAACTTTTAATTTAGAATTGTTTTTAATTCACTAAAGAAATAAGAATTTTAAAACTAAACTAAAATAGTAATTAGTTAGAAAATGGAAAATAGATAAATCAATAGATGTAAGAACAGACTTGTTCAAAAGCACAAAAGTAACACAAAACAATACTGTATCACAAAATAGCATGAGAACAATGGAAAACATACAAATGTATAACATTGAGAAGTGAATAAGCAGACAGCCAAAAAACCCAAAGAATACTACATACATGCATGGATCTCTACAATATAGTGGTAAAATATCGATTTTCTGATAACAAATAAAATTCTACATTCTCTTAGTACAATTTCCCACCTAGCTCGCTGTGAAGTAATATCCCAGGTGGACAAGAAGTGAGCTCCATGGAAACCTTGGCAGACATGAGAGAACCCAGAGCAAATCAACATGAGTGTCTTTTCGAGGGCTGGGTAACTCTTATGTGAAGTGACCTGGAAAAATTGGGTCCTGCTGGAGCTGGCAGAGTTCCTGGAGTATTTGGGGCCTTTTCTGCTTTTCCTTCCATGGGAGAAAACATTACATTACTCCCCACTTTAGTGGGTTGAAATATGACAACCAACCCCCACCCCAACCCCAGCAAAGACAACATGTCCATGACCTAACCCCTGCAATCTCAGAATGTGACCTTATTTGGAAAAAGAGTATTTGTAGATGTCGTTAGAGATCTCAAAAAAGGATCATGTGAGATTACACAGATGGTTCGTAAATCCAGTGACTTTTGTCCTTATAAGAGAAAGAAAGGGAGATTTGAGACACAGAGAATAAGGCCATGGGAAGACAAAGGCAGAGACTGAGGATGTGTCTACAAGCCAAGGAACCCAAGGGTTGCTGGCAGCCACTACAAAGTGGGAAGAAGCAAGGACGGATTTTCCCCTAGAGCCCCAGGAGCATGGCCCTACTAACACGTTCATCTTAGACTTCTGGCCTCTAGAACCATGAGAGAATAAAGCTTCGTTGTTGCAAGCCCCCAGTTTGTATAATAGTAATTTGTTACAACAGTCCAAGAAAATTCACACACTGCCCAAAGCCAGAGGGCCCTGAAAATACCTCCCACGATGGCATGGGTATGCCCACATCTCTTGCATGGACTTCCTATGTTCATGGCTCATAGATGTCCTGAGCCAAATATGCACAAAGGACTGTGCAACCACACAACTGGAGTGGAGGACACTAATGCCAAGTGAAGCCTGCAGAGCAAGACTGGTGAGGGATATCCACATTTCCCTAAGGCCCAAGGGTACAGGGTCCCAAGGAGCCATCTGGCAAAGTGAAGCATCTACGTCAATTGCAGGGAAGTGTCTCACGGGAGTCAGGGAGGAAGAGGCCACATATTTGGTATTTGAAGGGTTGTCCACATGGGGTCTCTGAGGCACAGACCCGCCCAGTCCTCTGCACAGCAGTGATGCAGAGTGGGCAGGCAGTCTGCAGAGGAGGGGTGCAGCCCTGGGCAGAGGCTCCTCGCTTCCTCAGGCTGGATGTAAACCTCTGTCTTCTTTCTCATTGCTTTTATAGGAATCATGGGGAGAAGCTTAGTCTCACAGGACACAGCAGAAAAATGACTTCAAGTGGACAGTGCCTGGTAACAACAATACTTGCACTGGGATAACCATTTGCCTAAGAAACACAGTTCTCAACTGAAAGCCACTGAAAAGTTAACAGACAGCACTGATTTCACCAGATTGCATTATTAGAGCTATTTGCTGCTGCGTTGGAACGCGAGTGGGAGGGAGAAGTTCGCATGGTTATAAAAGCAAAGTGATTTTCATCTTTTCTTGGCAGTGTCTGTTCACACCTGCTACACTAATACGCTTTAACATCTTGTTGAAATAGATGCGTTTTCAGGGGAACAAACTTCCAAAATGTATTCGGAAAAATATAGAAAACCCATGACCAAAACTTCCAAAAATGTATTCAGAGAAATACAGAAAACAAGTGACCATGAAAGAAATTATGCAATTTCCTCCCCCCACCCCCCCCACAAAAAAAAAAAACTCTAGAGCCTCAATGATTGCACAGTGAACTTTTTAGCAAGACTGCTGAGAACAGGTAATTTAAGAGATTCCAATTGTTCTCCTGCAGCACAAAAGATGAATAATTTTCAAATAAACAGGAAAAAGGATCTCCCAGGAGAAAACCAGGCAATGGAATACGAACAGACAATTCACAAAAGAAGAAATTCAGATGTTCCATAACAATAGGAAAACAGATAAAAGACGAGTCATGATATTCCCATGTTGAAATGCATCCGTTCACAATAGGAGAGCCTTAATGTGGATGAATGTGCAGTCCTCATGGAGGGTTAAACACTAAGGACAGGACAGGAGAAGCATACGTGAGCAGATCTACACCTGACAGCCTCTGGGGATGGATTCTGTTGCGGGTATTGAATGGGCTCGCCCCTGTCAGAACTCAGGGGAGGAGCCTGCTGCTGCCACAATCAGCTTCCAGCGCCTGGTCCTGAGAGACCATTGCTAGCAGACTTGCTCCTGGGAACCTGACCCCACAGCTCATCCCAGGAGGAGGAAGATGCTCTAAATCTCACCATTTCAACAGTGCAATAATAAAGGCCTTAGAAAGGAAAGTTTTCACTCAGGAAACAAAGATGCAGCCGAGCTCGGGAGGGAAAAACCCTTTACGCTCATAGGTGGATGGAGTTGACTGACTGCAGGATTCAGGATCAGGCCAGGAGCTCCCTGGGGGAGGGGATGGCAGCGTCTCTGTGAGTGACAAAGAGGTAGAATCATCCAGTTGCCTTCAAAGAGGGCAGGGAGAGCCAGCATGGCCACAAACGGACAGCAGCCATCTCAGGGGCCACGTGTTCATCACACCGGTTCCCTCTGGTGTCTCATAGCGGCCTTCTCCGGGATGAAGGGTCACTTGCCAACTTTATTCCTGCCTCGGGGACTTGACCACTTCCTTCCTCTGGGAACCTGTCTTCCTCACCCCTCGCAAGGATTACTCCACACTTCACTGGGCTCTCTGCCGAAAGAGCCCTTCTCCACCCACTGGCCTGTTAGTTGGTCCTTTGTGTCCTGTTAGTTGGTCTCCACAGTAAGGAGCCTGGCCAGACACTTATTCAGGTGTCTCGTTTCTGTGTCCCACCACAAAGGGGAAGGTCACTGGAGGCAGGAATTTGGGGATTGGGGCTATGCTCCAGCACCTCCTACACGAAGTTACTTGATACATATTTGTCAAATAAATCAATCAGTGAGTCCTTTAAAATGTGTTATAAGCACTTAGTGGCTGAAAAAAATGTCCTGAAAATAATGCTCTAAAATAATATTATCTACTAATAGTTATACAATAAACATGGTTAAGAAGTGCAGTGATTTTTGTCAGTTCATATTTGCTAGTAGGAACATGTACACACTTCACACAATTTATGCTGGGGGTGGGGGCTATATTTACAGCACTGGATTTTACACGGAGGAGTTGTAGAATGAAGGGCTTACTTCTCAGTTGCTGGCCAGGTGACTCTAGCGAGACTCTCAGCTCCCTGAGCCTCCCCATCTCTGTCATTTTTCATAGGGATAATAAGACTCAGATGAGATGAGGGCTGTGAAGCACCTAGGCATGGTGCCTGGCCAGTCTCTGCTCACTGTCAAGCTCAGTCCTCACAGACTAGTGGAATAGCCCTTGCAGATGCTGTAAGCTGCCGTTTGGCCTGCAGCTCAGCTTCCCAGGACCCTCTCAGTGTCCTGATTTGTTCATATGATATTTGTTCTTGTATTCAGATTGCAGCTTCCAGATTGACCCTGTGCTTCTTGGGCTTCTGCATATTTGCCCTTGGAACCCTCAGAGATGTCATCCACAACCCCAAATAAGACCACTTTCAAGGCCCTCTCCCTCCAGGACCCCAGTGGCAGTGGGGTTGGATACACTCCTCCCCTCTCCCTTGAGCATTCTTTTCCTCTTAAGCAGCATTTTCCATTGTGGGATCAATACTTCCATACACTCACCTGAGACTGGCCGCCTCCCTGCACCAGCTGTACCCACTGCGCTCTCAACCATCCATTCTACCCTAGGAAATCGCAAAGAAAAAATTAGAAGGCAATGATTGCATTGCCTCACAAATTATCCTTCCAGACTAGACGTCTTCATACCCTCCCAATGCTCTTCCAGTAGTGGGACTTTCAGACTGCTTGTCATAGTACCCAGTAAAGCAGGTTTGTGCTCACTAGTTGTCATCTGAAATAATTGGTCTTTTACAAAATCAGCATGGTCTAAATTTCTCTGCTCATCTGAGGTCAGTCTAAGGACACTGATGACCCCACTGACTATCATTATCCCCATAAGAGGAGGGCTTAGCTTTGCTGTGGTGAGTGGTCCCGGTCAAACCTGAGAAACAATGTGAACAGAACACAGGCCATGGGAGCTATTCCGTGAATATTTAGGAATACAGTAGCTCAGATATACAGGAAAGTGACTCTCTATGCACCTGATCCACTACCTTGGATTTGCTGTTTTGCAGAAATTTGCATTTTCTTCTATACACATGTATGCTGAACTTTTGTATCTGAGGAAAGATGCTAGGCACGGGGTGATAATAAGGTTATTTGAAGATTAATAACTCTCTTTTGTGCAAAGGAAAAGGAAAGAGATTAAATGACTTGAGAAAAGTGCATAAAATTATACCTTACTTCAACCTTTAATCATACATTCAATGATTTCATCTCTGCCTGAAAAGGGGTTGTTTATTCTGACTCTCAGATTTTGTTCCTGAAGAAAGTACAAGGAGACAGAGAGTACATGTACTCCTCAACACTCCTTTCAAGATTCATTCTTAATTTGTTACTTTAATGGGTTGTACATATATATGGGAGAAATTCAGAACTACATAGCAGCCAGCACTGAGTTAAGTCTTCTCCATATCCTGGTCCTCAGCTTCTCAGGACAACATCTGGAAGCATCAATGACTGTCCACTTTCTCTGTGTCCTTTGAGATATAGTCTAAGCAAAGACAAACAAGTAACAGTGCCCTTTCTGTTTTTAGGTCTCAAGCTAAATATTAGTACCTTATTGTGGCTTGTTTTTTGTTTGTTTGTTTGTTTAACAAATAAATCTTGGTGAAGATTCCACATCATTCCATAGTAACTGCTTCACACATTTTTCCCTGCTGCATAATACTATATAACATTATTAATGGCTGTTCCCTTGCTTATTTAACTCCATGAAATTGACAGCAATGGTGCACTAGTATTCTTACGCATTTGTCATTTCAGACACGGGTTAAAAGTTCCTACAGGATAATCCTCAAAGGTAAAATTGTGACAAAATAGGGATCAAGTTACTCTCCATAGATAATTTATCAACTTATACATAAATTTTTTAGAGGATCTAGTTTATTTTTTCTGAATATTCTTTTTCTCTACCAATTTCTTAGGTTTAGAAAAAGAAACAGTTTTTCTTGCTATTTTGAGATTGAGCCAATTGTCAAGTACTTAAATGTTTTTGTGTGTTTTCTGCAAGCTGTCTGCTCCTGCTCATTGCACATGTGTCTGGAAGGTTTGTTTTTTCCTTTTCCAGGGGACCTCTTAATGTCTAGGAAATGCACTCTTTGTCTGCAGTAAGAAGTGCAAATGTATTTTCTGCATTTGCATGTGCCTTTGGGCTTTTTCTTTTACCTGTCAAGAAAACTTTTATTTTTTGTGTAGTCAAATTTATAAAATTCTTCTAGAATGGCTTGTAGGCAAATACACGCTATCTTCACTGTACAATCGTTAAAGACTGTTTTTACATTGTTTACTTCTAGTACTCTTAGACCATAACTTGATATTTAAATTTTATTTTGTCGCAAGACTAAGTGTCAACTCCTTTTTCCAACAGGCCACACGGTGGTCTCAATGTCATTTATGGAAAATCTCTCATTTCCCCACAGATAGTCCAGACCGTATGTTTCTGTTTGTGTTGTTTATTTTGGACTTTATTCCATTCCATTGTTCAGACTACTTCTTCATGCATTTCTACCACACTGATTTAATTAAGTAACTTGATAATATGTTTTAATACTGGTGTGAAGTCAGTACTCTTTTTCTACTCCATTTTTCAAGATATTTCTGAATATTCTTACGTATTCCCTAAGCATGAAGTTTAGGACTAACTTGCCCAGTTTAAAAAAAGAGAGGGGGGAGGGCAAACTAAGTGTATTATTGTGATCACAATAAGTATTTTGTCATATTAAATGTATAAGTTACCAAGGAAAATCTTAGGGATATTTAAACTCTTATATTCAAGGGCAGCTACACCATTCCAGTGTTGCTTTCTGTTCCTTCATATAGACATTACAACCTTATTTTTTGATTTTTTCTAGCTATTTAAAATGTGTTTTCTATTATAAATGAAATACATCCTTTTATACGTTTTCTAACTATATGCATTTTATGCAGGAGAGATATATTATATATTAGTACTCAGCTACTTATTTATATTGTATGCTATATTTTACAATTGAAAATTAGTATAACTGAAAGTTAGTTAAAATTTTCCATGCATACAATTATATCATGTACAAACAAATAAAATTTGACTCCTTTTCCAATTTTTATAACTCAATATTTATTCTAATTTATTTTTCTCACTAGCACCCTTAGGACATTTCTGAAATACCTCAAAGTGTTTTCCTGGACACATAACCCTAAGTATATCACCATCTTAAAGAAAAAATATTTATATTTTAATTTTATTAAAACTTTTGCTTCCTTTTTAGTGAAGAAGGGATGCATATTTTCACTGTATTTTCAGCATCTATGAGGATGATATTATTTTGTTCTACATGGTAAATTAGAACCACATATTGTATTGTCACATGTATTATGCTAACATATTGTATTATTATATTTAAATATTCCAGAAATAAAACCCTTTTAGTTAGGATGTATTTTTACTGCACTATTGGATTTAGTTAAGTTTTTATAAATTTGGGAATTTGGATAGCAATATTACCTTGATTTAAAAAAGTTTTTCAGTACTTTATTTCTTTTTTTTTTTTTTTTTTTGAGACGGAGTCTCGCTCTGTCGCCCAGGCTGGAGTGCAGTGGCCGGATCTCAGCTCACTGCAAGCTCCGCCTCCCGGGTTTACACCATTCTCCTGCCTCAGCCTCCCGAGTAGCTGGGACTACAGGCGCCCGCCACCTCGCCCAGCTAGGTTTTTTTTTGTATTTTTTAGTAGAGACAGGGTTTCACCATGTTAGCCAGGATGGTCTTGATCTCCTGACCTCGTGATCCGCCCATCTTGGCCTCCCAAAGTGGAGGGCTTTATTTCTTTTTGATCTTATAATAATTTGAATACCATCAACATTGTCTGGTTTTTAAGATGTGTTATTACTCTGAGGCTTTTTAGGTGAGTATTTGATTTTTTTATCACAACAGATTTGTTCAACTTTTCTATCTCTTAAAGAATTGTTTTTATCTTTTTCATAAAAACAAAAAAGAGACCTAGGTTTCCAAATATGTTTGCATAGAATTGAGTTTATATTTTTTTAAATTCTCAGTAGATTTGCTTACTTTCCATTGACTTCACTAACATTACAAAATTGCTACTTTCTCCTTTTTATTCATATTTAAGTTCCCTAAATCATTAATATTATTTATTTGTTTTTTAAAGAATTTCTCTTTTGTAACTCACTGATTTTCATTTGTATCTTTATTAATTTTTCCATTCTATTTTTCTTATACTCATGGTGTAACTTCTTTCCCCAACTTCTTAAGTAGAATTCTCAATATATTTATGTACATTTTTTCCTTTTACAATAATGGAAGCATTTAATAATACAAATTTTATTTGTGATATTGATGTAATCCATATTTTGCATTATTTTGTTTAAAGAATATTATATAAAATGGTTTCATTCTTCAAGGAGTATTTCAAGACAGTAGTATTTTTAAATTAAGCTTTTGTTTTAAATTGTTTTATTAACTTGTGGTTGTACTGCATTGTGTTGAGAGAATATTGCCTGCCCTATTTATACAATATGGAATGTATTGATTAGATATGTGGTCCATTATCATGACTTGCCATGGGCTTTCTATTATCGAGTTGCATAAATCAATACATATATCAATGATAGTATTGATATGTTCATTATTTATTCAAACTCCTTATTCTTTTCTACTTTAACTCTGAATTAATTAAAGTCTTCCACTTCTGCTATATTCTAATTCTCTTTTTTAATGAAGTTTAATATTTTGTTTCTCAGTGTAGTGCTAATTTTTACTCTTATATCCTTATTGTGTATTGATTCTTCTGAATCATGCTTTGCTGCTTGTTGATGTTCAATGTCAGAATTTAAACTTGCCTGATAGAAAGATCATGAGTCATCATTTTTATCTGCTTCAAAATAGTACTTCCTCTGCTGAGTGACCTTTCCCTGCCATTTATTTCTTAGGTTATTTTTCTGCTGGAAAATGTATATATCCTTTGGGTCTTTAGAATATAGTTTCATTTCTTTATTTTAAACTAGTGTATCTTTTATGATTTTTCTTATCTTATTATTCTAGCTAAGACTTTCAGTATGATGTCAAAAATTAGTGGTAGGAAAATAAATCATTGCCTTGTTCTCAATCTTAGAAAGAAATTTTTTATTATCTCACCATTAAATACAATAGCACTTCTAAGGGATTTTTTGTTTGTTTAGTTTGGTTTTGGTTTTTGAAATACTCCCCTCATGAAAGTTTCTTTTTATTCTCAGAGATTTTTTTTTGGGGAACTTTTATTATAAATGAGTGCTGACATTTGTTGAATGCTTTTATTATGTTTTGTTCTTATACAGTCTGTTAATATAATGATAGATTGATTCACAAATGTTGACTCAGCTTCGCATTTCTGAAATAAATAGCAATTCATGGTGATGTGTTATCCCTTTTAAAATATAATTGATTGTGTTTGCTAATATTTTGTTAAGGATTTTTATGTCTATGTTAATGAGATATAACAGTATACAGTTTTGTTGTTTTTCTTGCATTTATCCAATCTTGATATTAGGGTAATGCTGGCCTCATAAAATCAGTTGGGAAGTGTTTGCTTCTATTTTCTGGAAGAGATCCTGCATAATTAGTATTATTTCTTTAATTTTTTTTTTTTTTTTCCAGATAGAGTCTTGCTCTATCACCCCAGGCTGGAGGGCAATGACATAATCATAGCTCAACTTCACTGCAGCTTGAAACTCCTGGGCCCAAGAAATCCTCCCACTTCAGTTGCCAGAGTAGCTAGGACTAGAGGTGCACACCCCTATGCCCAGCTAATTAAAAATAAAAAACTGTAGAAATGGGGGTCTTGCTAGGTTTCCCAGGCTGGTCTCAAACACCTAGCCTCAAAATGACCTTCCCACCTCAGCTGCCCAAAGTGCAGGAATTACAAGTGTGAGCCACCATGCCCAGCCCTCTTTTTAAAATGTTTGTTGGAACCATCAGAAAAACTATTTGAGCTTTTAACTGCTGTTTAATTCCACTAACAGATGTAGGGACAATTGGATTATCTGTTTTGGCCTGAGTTAATTTTGGTAATTTATTGGGAGAAACCCCACCCCTGATATTAAACGTAGATTCTTTTCTATTTCCCTAAGAATCTCGGCTGGTTTGAGAAATAAAGGGAAAGGGTACTAGAGAGAGAAATTTTAAACCTGGGTGTCCAGGGGAGACATCACTCCACGGCAGGTTCCGTGATGCTCTCTGAGCCATAAAACCAGCAAGTTTTTAGTAGTGATTTTCAAAAGAGGAGGGAGTGCACGAATAGGGTGTGGGTCACAGAGATCACATACTTCACAAGGTAATAAAATATCACAAAGCAAGTGGAGGCAGGGCAAGACCACAGGACCACAGAATGGGGCAAAATTAAAATTGCTAATGAAGTTTCAGGCATGCATTATCGTTGATAACATCTTATCAGGAGACAGGGTTTGAGAACAGAGAACCTGTCTGACCAAAATTTATTAGGTGGGAATTTCCTTGTCCTAATAAGCCTGGGAGCACTACAGGAGACCAGGACTTATTTCATCCCTTCAGTTTTGACCATAAAAGATGCCGCCCCCATGGGGGCCATTCATAGGCCTACCCTCAGGGGCACATTCTCTTTCTCAGGGATGTTCCTTGCTGAGAAAAAGAATTCAGTGATATTTCTCCTATTTGCCTTTGAAAGAAGAGAAATATGGCTCTGTTCCATCCGGCTCACTGGCAGTCAGACTCCAAAGTCTTATCTCCCTTGTTCCCTGTGCATTGCTGTTATCCTGTTCTTTTTTCAAGGTGCCCAGGTTTCATATTGTTCAAACACACATGCTCTACAATTTGTGCAGTTAACGCAATCATCACAGGGTCCTGAGGTGACATATATCCTCCTCACTTATGAAGATGATGGGATTAAGAGATTAAAGAGAGGCATAGGAAATCATGAGGGTATTGATTGGGGAAGTGATAAGTGTCCATGAAATCTTCACAATTTATGTTCAGAGATTGCAGTAAAGACAGGCGTAAGGAATTATAAAAGTATAAATTTGGGGAATAAATGTCCGTGAAATCTTCACAATTTATGTTCTTCTACTGCCGCTTCAGCCGGTCCCTCCGTTCGGGGTCCCTGACTTCCCATAACATCTCTCCCTTTCTTTTTATATAAATGTGCCATGGTGAGGAAGTCTTGTTTGTTCTGTCAATTTGGATGCAGGATTCTTTGACTCGTCCGGCACACTAAAAACAAGCTGATTAAACAGAGAAACATAATTCCAAAATTACGTGGAGCCCCCAATAGACTTAATCCAAATTGTGGAGTTTAATCCAAAAAGATTTTCTGCCACCTGATCTAACACCTCAGCTCAAGGCACAATGAGTGAGCTTGAGAGGCTTCAAAAATTTGTTTCTTTAATTTAGTTATGTCCAATGATAAATTATCATCCCTACCCAGAAGGTGTCCTTTGACCATTTCCCATGAATGATCAGTCTCATTATAGGAATATGGGGTGATACAGAAATCAGAGGTATTCCAGTCGCACTGCATTTGCCTGCAATGTTTGAGACTCACTACCTGATCTCTAAGCCAAATAACAGACTGTCTTAAATCATTAATTTGATTAGCCACTTTTGATCAATGCCTTGTTGAGAATTCCACATGTGGGTGGAATTGGCTTGCCAAACATTAACAAAATGAACCATTTGAATAGATTGATGTAGCGCCATTCCAGCAGTGGTGTCCATTGCAGTGACTGTAGTTAGACCCATGATCACAGCAATTAAAGTGAAAACAAAACTCTTAGATCTTTTTAGGATTCACTGTAACACTTCATTAATTAAATGTATCACGGGGGAGGATTCCCAAGGTCTGGGCAAAGTTACCAGAATCCAGATTCCTTCTCGAGCTCGAGCCAACATTACATTTTTCCTGGAGTCAAAATGGGAGTTAATACAAATGTATAAATGACAGTTAATGCATTGGACAGTCTGATTGTTTGTCCAAATTTTGATATTTCCCACTAACAGCATATAAGAAGGCTTAACACAACTCTGTATGGGAACAATCAGGTTGGAGATAAGTAAAGCAGAATGACTGGATCTACACTGATATTGAGAGATAGGGGTGGTAGTGGGAACAACAGACAGAATAGTTTTCCCTTCCGATACTTGCAGTCCAGATGTGGCAATAGCCAATTTCCAAAGTTCTAGGTGTTCTGGGCTCAGAATGGGGAGTATCATACGAGGCCTTTGGGGGGGCAGTTAATGCCCTTATCTTCCTATTTTAAGGGAAAGAATGAGCTGAACCTCCTACGCAAAATAGAACGATGATTCTCGTTCTCCCAATAAGAAATAAAATAAGTAGCCTCCAGGCATTCCTTTGCGCCAGAAGAGCAATTGTTTTTTAAATGGCTCTTTGGTGCCCACTCTATTTCTAAACCATATGAGTCATTTTTTAATATTACTGCTTGTGAGTTAACACAGACTTCCCAAATTAAAGTTTTAGATGGTCCCTCAAAATTTTTAGGGCAAGATTTTCCTGCAGGTTTATATTGAAAGTATAGGGTATCTCCCATTACTCCCTCTTTCATTTGTCTTAAAGGAGAAAGGGAGAGGCCAGAGACCAAATGTCCCAGTTCCTCTGTAGCTGATTTATTTGGAAGATAAGCAGCCCAGACTTGAGTTTCCAGATAGATACAACCAGGTGCATGTCCAAGGCACAGAGGGGGGTACTTATAAGCCATGGTAACATTAAATGCAGTGCCTTCTTCTCCTGGTTGAGCAGGGCAACAGTCATCTGTAGCTGCAGGCATCTACACACTATCGTTAGTGTAGATTTCTGCAGGAGCATCCATCCAGGTAAGAGGTCAAATAAATGGAGGAAAACGTACATAAGCCAAATAAGAACAATTATGTGTAGCAGGTAAATCAGTGTGAGAGGAAACTGGTGAGACCAAAAGTATAAGGAGGAGAATCATTAAATAAAACCCATTGTAAGCGAGATTGAGTGCTGAAGGAAGAAGAGAAAAACAGAGGGATGTTATTTTCAGGCTAATACAAACCGTGAGATTTTTAGGTTTGTAAGGAGAAAAAGAAAGGTAATTAGAAGTGAGATTAGTTAGATGGATCTCCATCGCCATCAGGGAGGACTGAATCAGACCCATGTGCCAGCTTCTAAAGAGTTGGCATAGATCTCACAATGTCTGAGGGCAATCTCTGACGTCTTTTCCCTGTGACTTTCTTTTCATGATCTCCTGGTGAAACACAAGCATATCCTCTTCCCCACATTAAGACGTCTTTTCCCTGTGACTTTCTTTTCATGATCTCCTGGTGAAACACAAGCATATCCTCTTCCCCACATTAAGTAGAATTAGAGACAATATTTAAAGGTTTGGGGAAATCCTGTAAGGCAGTAATCACAGCAATTAACTCTGCCTTCTGAGCAGAAGTATAAGAGGTAGAAATAAGCTTGTCTGTAGGACCTAGATAGCCAGCATTCCCCATTACTGGAGCCGTCAGTGAACACTGTAACAGCCTCAGGAATGGACTGATCTTTGGTTAATCGAGGGACCACCCAAGACGTCATTTGTATAAAATCAAACAATTTGTTTTTTGAATAACGATTGTCAATAACACTAATAAAATCAGCCAAGTGAATTTGCCACAGTACCGAATGTTGAAAGGCAGCCTGAACTTCAAGCCAATTTAACGGAACTACAATTAAATTTGGATCAAATCCAGAAATTTGAAGTATTCTACACCGAGCCTGGTCAATTATTATGGCTATTTGGTCCAGATAAGCAGACAAAATTATTGACACAGAATAAGGAAGAAAACACCACTCTACTAAATTATTATGTTGAACTATTAGTTCAGTAGGGGAGTATAAAGAAGCAAAAACCAGAAGCTAAAAAGGCTGAAAAGGCTGTACTCTAGATAACTGGGTGGTCTGGATTCTTTCCTCTATGAATTCCAGTTCTAGTAAAGCCTCAGGGATCAAAGTCCTGGGACTGCTGGGATTGGAATCTCCCCACAGTGTAGAAAACAAGTTAGCGCATAGGTCAGAATACCTAAAGTGGTCTTAAATAATTAATGTTACCCAAAAGTTTTTGGAAGTCATTTAAAGTTTTTAAGGAATTTCTCCTAATTTGAACTTTTTAAGGGTGAATGCATTGTTTATCAACCATCATTCCTAAATATTGAGCAGGAGTGGTC
Source organism: Colobus angolensis palliatus (assembly GCF_000951035.1). Lineage (NCBI taxonomy): Eukaryota > Metazoa > Chordata > Mammalia > Primates > Cercopithecidae > Colobus > Colobus angolensis. Next base: position 2,104,786 of record NW_012115744.1, on the reverse strand, counting down.
TGTTGAATTTTATCCTGAGCAATGCGTAATCCAGCCCCTGTAACACAGAGGCTCAAAATTTGATAACAGTCAATTAATTCTTTATCAGTGGGGGCAGCAATTAAAATATCATCAATATAATGAAGAACATAGGCCTGGGGAAATTGGGCTAGAACTGGTGAAAGCACTTGTCCAATATAAAGCTGGAAGATTGTGGGCTATTCGGCATTCCCTGAGGAAGTACTTTCCATTGATAATGAGCTGCAGGCTCCTGATTATTGATAGATGGTACAGTAAAAGTAATTTTTCACAACCCGATTATGTAAAGCAATATGAAAAAAAATCTTTAAGATCAATAACTATGAGAGGCCAATTTTCAGGTATTAAAGCAGGGGCAGGCATGCCAGGTTGGACGACCCCATAGGTTTAATTACAGCGTTAATGGCCCTTAAATCGGTTACCATCTGCCACCTGCCTGATTTCTTTCTCACTAGAAACACAGGAGAATTCCAGGGGGAAAGAGAAGATTCCACATTTCCAAGTTGTAACTGTTCAACAACCAATTGAGGTAAAGTCTCGAGTTTTTCTTTAGAAAGTGGCTGCTGCTGAATCCACACAGGTGTGTCAGATTTTCATTGTAAAGGGATAGGATCAGGAGACATGACAGTGGCCACCACTAAAAAGGATGACCTAAACCCACCCTCTTTTCTTTTATAGTAACTGGGAGGGGTTTAGTAATTCGTTCATGCTTTGGACCAAGACCAAGCCCAGGAACAAACCCCATGTTTTCCATCATATGCTGACTGGGAGCACTATAAGAGTTATGTGGAATATTAATTTCAGTCTCAGTATCTACTAGGCCCTCAAAACTTTTTTCCTTGAATGTGTACGGTGTAGGTGGGCTGTTGTTTAGAAATTACATTAATCCAAGAAGCAGCCTTTTCACCACCAGAGCCCATCCCAGGGCCATGTGTCTTATCTCCTTTGTTTAAAATGATATTAGGCAGTAAAAGCAATTGAGCTTAACAGTAGCAAAAGAAACAGGAGCGTGGCCTGGGGCATGTAATTTATCCCAAGCTCTCATACACACCTTTGTTACTTGTTTTGTGGTAAGAGTATCAAAGCCTAACTGGGCATAAGTATCAGAGAAACTAGCGGAGCCTGTGAGCTGAGCCTGAGTAATCAGAATGCCATTAGTCCAATGTAGTTGAACCTGCAGACAGGCCTCCTGTGCCCACCAGGTTGAGATGGGGTTAGAACGGCTTTTGCCAGAAGGTGCCAGTCTAAAGAAAGCAAAATGACCTCAGTACAGAAAGTTTGTAATACCATTTTAACATAAGGAGAAGTAGGACCATACTGAGTACAAGCATCCTTAAATTCTTTTAAAAAAGTAAGATTGAGCGGCGCATATCGACGCAGATCAGAATGAGTGTGAGAAAGGGGAATTGAAGGAGTAGAAGAAGCAGAAGTCTACTGGTGATTATGGCGTCCATGTGTAAGGAAGGGTACAGAGAAGTAGGCTGAATGGATGGCAAAGTGACCAGTTGAGGAACCGAAACGACAGGAGGGTGATGGGCTGAAGTGGATGGGGGAAGGCCTGCAGAATTACAGCTAAGTTGTAGTTTGGTCCCGGAGCCATTAGGTGACACCCAGAGGCAAATGCTGCAAAGGTGTGAAGAGGGAAGAATTAGCATATCTAGGGTCCCCCGGCTGTGTGAGTTCCAGCTGCAGGAGCTTCAAGTACTGGCTCTTCCTGAAAAGAAGTAAGATCATCAGGGGGTAAGGTTAAGCCAAATTTACCAGAGTTAGACATTGAATTTTGAGTATCATTAGGTGGGGGAGGAGTAGCTGAAGGGAGAGACTGATTAGATAACAAAGGCCTTGCAGGAGAGGAAAGTTGAGGAGGTATTAGGATGGCATGCCCCAAGGCCCAAGCACCCCAAACAGTGACAGGAACATAATTCCCTGTTGAGACCAGCTCCTGGAATGCAGCAACAAGAGCCCATACTTTTACATATACGGTTCCTTTTTCAGGAAACCAAGGACAGTATTTTTCCACTGCCCTGAATAGAGTGACCATATTTTCCATGGTTACTCGGACCCTTCCCTGTTTTAACAGGTCTACATCTAAGGTTCCTTTTTCAGGAGACCAAGGACAGAATTTTACCACTGCCCTGAATACAGTGACCATATTTTCCATGGGCACTTGAACCATTTCCTGTTTTAACCAGAGTGTAATATAGAAGAGATAAGTATAATTTTTATACTCCATGCGACCCATAGTTAACCGGGACCATACACAGACTACTCACCAGCCATCAGGGAGTCAAACACGCATATCTATAGACCAGGCCGATGCCATTTCTCCACACCTGCCAAAGGGAATCAGGTTCCCACATGCACTTAGGAAAAAAGAAAGACCACGTTGGCACCAGATATCAGGGGAAACCTCACCCCCAATATTTAACATGAGTTCTTTTCTATTTCCCTAAGTGTCTCAACTGGTTTGAGAAATAAAGGGAAAGGGCACGAGAGAGAAATTTTAAAACTGGCTGTCCAGGGGAGACATCACACCTCGGCAGGTTTCATGATGCTCTCCGAGCCGTAAAACTAGCAAGTTTTTATTAGCAATTTTCAAAAGGGGAGGGAGTGCACGACTAGAGTGTGGGTCACAGAGATCACATGCTTCACAAGGTAATAAAATATCACAAAGCAAGAGGAGGCAGGGCGAGATCACAGGATCACAGGATGAGGCGAAATTAAAATTGCTAATGAAGTTTCAGCACGCATTGTCATTGATAACATCTTATCAGGAGACAGGGTTTGAGAGCAGACAACCTGTCTGACCAAAATTTATTAGGCAGGAATTTCCTCGTCCTAATAAACCTGGGAGCGCTACAGGAGACCAGGGCTTCTTTCATCCCTTCAGCTTCAACCATAAAAGACATTGCCCCCACAGGGCCATTCATAGGCCTACCATCAGGGGCGCATTCTCTTTTGCAGGGATGTTCCTTGCTGAGAAAAAGAATTCAGTGATATTTCTCCTATTTGCCTTTGAAAGAGGAGAAATATGGCTCTGTTCCATCCAGCTCAACCACAGTCAGACTCCAAAGTCTTATCTCCCTTGTTCCCTGTACATTGCTGTTATCCTGTTCTTTTTTCAAGGTGCCCAGATTTCATATTGTTCAAACACACATGCTCTACAAACAATTTGTGCAGTTAATGCAATCATCACAGGGTCCTGAGGTGACATACATCCTCTTCAGCTTACAAAGATGACGGGATTAAGAGATAGTAAAGACAGGCATAGGAAATCATGAGGGTATGGATTGGGGAAGTGATAAGTGTCCGTGAAATCTTCACAATTTGTATTCAGAGATTGCAGTAAAGACAGGCATAAGGAATTTAAAAAGCATTAATTTAGGGAACTAATAAATGTCCATGAAATCTTCACAATTTGTGTTCTTCTGCTGCAGCTTCTGAAAGGGCATACCACAAGAATATTTCACGTCAAAGCCTTTTGTAAAGTGTG
>NW_012115744.1:2093293-2095603 GCF_000951035.1 Colobus angolensis palliatus | reverse complement strand
AAAATGCTGCCTGGAGCCCAGTTAAGGAACTTTCCCACTCGTCTCATGACTAGTGAGGAAGTTCCAGGTTCGAACCTGTAATAAAGATCCTTGCCGCTTGGCTTTGACTCCGGACTCTGGTGGTCTTCTCTGGGGAATAAACGGTCTGGGCATAACACTTCAGCCGGTCCCTCTGTTCGGGGTCCCTGACTTCCCACAACAGTAATTTGAGTCTTTTAAGAAATCAGTACATTTCATCTGAGTTATCGGATTTATGGCATGCAGATCAATAGTGATGATGTGTTTTACTCCTCATGCTGGAGATTTATAAACTTTCTTTTTTTTCTTGATTAGTTTGGCTAAAGTTTTATTATGCTTATTGATGTTTTCAAATAACTTGATTTTTAAGAATTTTCTCTTTATTCCTGTTTTGTGTCATTGATTTCTGCTCTAATTTTTATCATTTCTCTTTTTCTGTTGCTGTAGGTTTAATTTTACTCTTCATTCTCTGTTATCCTAAGATGGGTGCTTACATTATCAATTTATATATGTCTTCTTTTTTAATATATTCATTTAATGTTATAAATTTCCCTTTAAACCCTGCTTTAGATGTATTCCACAAATTTTGGTAAGTTGTACTTTCCTTTTAATTTAGTTAAAATATTTTAAATTTGATGCTTCTTTATGTTATTTTAAAATGTGTATTTTATTTTCCAAATTCAGCTAACTTTCTGTTCTTAATTTCCAGTGTGTTCTAAGAACATAGATTGTATAATTTCTATTCATTACATTTGCTAAGTTGTATTTTTGTAGTCCAAAATGTGGTCTATTTTGATGAATGTTTTACTTGTGTATGAGAAGAAAGTCTATTCTGCCCTTTGATAGAGTATTCTCAGAATGTTAGTTCTCACATAGAATTTGAATAGAGCCTTGCTGGGGTTTTTGGATACTACTCACACCTACAGATCATTACTCATCTTTCAATTATTCCTGGTAAGGTTTCTGTAATGAGGGCTGTGGATAGGTGTTTCAGGACAGCAGTTATTCTTACTGGTTCAAAGTGAATTTCCAAGTTATGTTTCTGTGAGTTATAATTCCTAGTATCCACCATGCTAACCAAGATAGTTCACTTCAAGGTTAGTTTTAAATCAGAGTGGTACCGCTCTCCCCTGTCCTTTCCTATTTGACTGCTCTTCACAATGATAGCATTTCAGCTACCATTATCGCTTCTACTCATGTCATTATCTCTTCTACTCTGCCTCTGCAGGCCACCTAGCAGTGCTTAGAGAAGATCAGAACACCAAGTCACATAATGTTTGGTCACTCCAGGTGCTAGCATACTTGAAGAATTATAGCCTGGATGTTCTTCTTTAAAACTGTGGTCATCAGAGTCCTCTTTAGACGTGTTCCTGTATTCTTGTTGGGGGTCACGTTGTTTTGATCTTTCTTCATGTTTTAGGGTTTTTTTTATAAAGAGAAGAAGATCTTCTATTTAGTTACTTTTGCTATCTAAAGAGCCTGGGAACTCAAGTCTGAACCCTGACAGAGGCCAACAGCTAGGGGAATGTGGAATAAACAGAGCTTTTGTCCTTGAGAATGAAATGATGCAATTGTTGGCTGGAGGAACCTCAAACCTGATCTTTTCTTCAAGAATCTTACCAAAGCATGAAACTGTACACATTGAGAAGCTAAATAACTTTAATTTAGTTATTTAGCTATTCTAATCTTTCAAAATTATAGTGGATATTCTCACAATGTCTTCTTCCTGAAGGGGGCAATGGCATGCCAACCTCTCGATTGATAGCTCAAGAGGTCCACAATTTGGAATTAGAGCATACCAAAGGAAGACTGACACTTACCACAGCTGCAATCCAACCTTCACTTTGTCTCCTCTATGATTTAATTAAGGTAATCAGGGAAATGGAAAGGTTATTTCTAGTAGATTATAATGTGATCTGGAACCTCTACAGTTTTTTTCTCTTAACATATACAAAATGTCTAGGTTTCAACAGAAAATTACCAGTCATGTGGGAGAAGAAAGGGGTATAGGCTAAAAAGGAGACATCAGAAGCACACCTGAAAGTGATATAGATATTGAAGATATAAAATAACTATGATAAATGTTTATTAAGATAGAGGAGAGGGGCGGAGCAAGATGGCCGAGGGGCGGAGCAAGATGGCCGAATAGGAACAGCTCCAGTCTCCAACTCCCAGCGCGAAGGACACAGAAGACCGGTTATTTCTGCATTTTCAACTGAGGTACTGGGGTCATCTCACTAGTGAGTGCCCGACAATCGGTGCTGGTCAGCTGTTGCAGCCCGACCAGCGAGA
>NW_012115744.1:2070374-2087443 GCF_000951035.1 Colobus angolensis palliatus | reverse complement strand
ATTGATGGATGCTGACGAGGTGATGGGTGCAGCACACCAACATGGCACAAGTATACATATGTAACAAACCTGCACGTTATGCACATGTACCCTAGAGCTTAAAGTATAATAAAAATAAATAAATAAATAAGAAAAAAAAAAAGAAGAAAAAAGAAGATAGAGGAAAAGCAGGACAAATAGATGAAAAGTAAAATGCTTCATAAAAAAAGAATCTACAAAGAAAGAGAGGTAATTTGACATTCTAAAAATGAACAATATAGTACCCCAAATCATTAATTGGATATAACTTAAGATAGAAATAGTAAACTGGAAAAAGGGACAATATGAAACACCTAATTAAAGTGATAGGTAGATGAAAGAATGATCAGGGAGTGGGGAGTAGGGGAATTAGAAACCTGTGGGATGTAGTAAAAACATTCAATACAAATGTTATTGGAATCCCAGTAGGAGAGATCAAAAAAGAAGAAATACGTGAAGATCTGATACTCAGTAATTTTATAAATGATGAAAGTCATAAACCTAAAACCTAAAACATTCAGTGATACTGAAGAAGTAACAAACACAATGCAACTAAACTGAGACATATCATAGTCAGTTTGGTAAAATTCAAAGACAAAAAGTTGTTGTAGAGAAAAAAATACTGCCTTCAAAGGAGTGGCAAGAAGAATAACTGTCTTTGCAATAGCAATCATGGAAGCCAAAATCAGAATCCATTCATAGATCTCTGTGACTATGAGTGAGTTAGCTCTGCTACTTAAGAATCTGTAAAGCACTTGCTATCAGTCATGATTATTTGGAATAAAATATTCAAGGCACAGAAACTAACATCTATATGTTAATTTTTACCTTTTCTTTTATTGCTTGTTTCTGTTGAATCTACATTACTAATGATCCCATTCTCCCTCTTTTTAATCCAATTTCTCAAACATCCTCATAAACTGTCTCTGTTTATTTTTGAAATACAATGTGAGCATTCTTCCTTTTGGAAGGAAAAATATACAGTCTTCTAGTATTTCCTAGGATAAAGTTATCTGGCCAGCCAAAATCCAGCTTACTGGTTTTCTGAGCAGTGTCTGAAGATAAATGTGTCTGTTATTAGAAACCTTTGAGTGCTCTCCTTCTACTCCATCTGTAGCAGATACTTTTGAGAAATTATCTCTTTTACTTCAGAACTAAGGCTTTTCAGTCCCAAGGCAATTTGTGGACAGAATTGCTCATGGGAATAAAACCTACAAATTATTTATTTTTCTTGCAATGTTGCTACTAAAGCTGTATTTATCTCTTATGAGAGCAAAATCTTCAACACCCATGATAAGATGCTGATGTGTAAATATTTTGCACACTACCCATAAAGCATACATGGATTTTTATAGACTCATGAAATATATGTTTTGAAAAATATTTGTGGAATTATGAAGTTCAATCATTAACTACAGGGTGGATCCCCTCCAGCACTCCCTTTGCATGTGGCTATTAATCATATCCATACACATTGTCAGTGATGAGGAACTCAATACTTATTATATTTTTAAAAGAGCTTTATTTAGGTATAATTTATGTACCATAAAATGCCAACAATTTAAGTGTGCAAGTCAGAGATTTTTCATAAATTTATAGAATTATGCAACCATTGTTCAGTTTTAGGACACTCCTATCACCCCAGAGAGATCATTCATTCACATTAGTATTCATTCTCATTCCCTCTTCCAGCACCAGATCACCACTAATTTACTTTCTTTCTCTATAGATCTGCCTTTTCTGGATATTTCATATAAATGGAATCACACAATATGTAGTCTTTTGTGCCTGACTTATTTACTTAGCATGTTTTGGGGGCTGTCTTTCTTGGTGGATGCACCATTTTACATTCCCACCAACAATGTAAGAAGACTCCAGTTTCTCCATATTCTCAGCAACACTTCTTATTGTCTTTGTTTTTGATTGCCAACATTATAGTGGGTGAACCAGTATTTCATTACAGTTTTAATTATAGTATTCCTAATTACCAATGTTGTAGAGCGCACCCCATGTGCCTTACTTTTTAGACATTGTGTCTCTTATTTTGTGAAATGTATTTTGAATTTTGTTAATTTGTTCATTTAACTATACATAGTTGCTATATGACAATTATCCTTTATTGTATTTGTGATTTGCAAGTATATGGCTTGTCTTTTCATTTTCTTAGTGGTTTTTTTTTGAAGTTCAAAAGATTTTCATTCTTTAAAAGTTTTATATTTGTACTCTTACATATGGGTTGAGATCTATTTGAGTAAATTTTTGTGTATGATACATCTTTTTGAGTGTAAATACAAAATTGTTCCAATACATTACACATAGAAAAGACTATTTTTTTAACTATTAAATCACCTTAATACTTTGCCAAATATAAATGGATTGAAATGTAAGGATTTCCATATGAACTCTAAACTTTATTCCATTGACCTATACGTATGTCTATCCTTAATAATACATTATGAAAGTGCAAATTCTTCAACTTTGTTCTTATGTTACAAAATTCTCTTGCTATTCTGGGTTCTTTGTATTTCTATACATTCTCATGGATTTTTTTATAGAGATTGCATTCAATCAGTAGTTGGATTTGTCATCTTAACAGTATTGAATATTTCAGTTAACAACATGGTCTATTTTTTCATTTTTTAGATTTTATTTTATCTCTGCAGTGTTTTGTTTCTTTATTTGTTTGTTCGTTTGAGATGGAGTCTCACTCTATAGCCCAGGGTGGAGTGCAGTGACACAATCTTGGCTCACTGCAACCTCTGCCTCCCAGGTTCAAGCACTTCTCCTATCTCAGCCTCGCAAGTAGCTGAGATTATAGGCATGTGCCACCACACCCAGCTAATTCTTGTATTATTAGTAGACACAGGGTTTCACCATGTTGGTCAGACTGGTCTCAAACTCCTAACTTCAGGTGATCCACCTGCCTTGGCCTCCCAGAGTGCTGGGATTACAGGTGTGAGCCACCACGTTTGGCCTGCAGTGTTTCCTGGTTTTCAGTGTGCATGACGTAATTCTCTTATTTTCTAATTCCTTCATTCAATTTGATGCTGTCATGAATACATTATTTTTTCAATTCCATTTTCATATTGTTCATTGCTGCTGATACATAGAAAGGTAATTGGTATTTATACATTGATTCTGTATATTCTAACTTTACCAAAGTTGTTTATTAGTTCTAGTAGTGTTTCAAAAATTCTTTAGTTCAACCATTGTGGAAAGCAATGTGGTAATTCCTCAAAGAGCTGAAAATAGAACTACCATTTGACCCAGCAATCCCATTACTGGGTATATACCCAGAGGAATATAAATCATTCCACCATAAAGACACATGCACATGAGTGTTCATTTCAGCACTATTTATAATAGCAAGGACATGGAATCAACCTAAATGCTCATCAATGACAGATTGGATAAAGAAAATGTGGTACATATACACTACACTACACCATGGAATACTATGCATCTGTTAAAATAACAAACAAACAAAAAAAACGAGCTCATGTCTTTTGTGGACATGGATGAAGCTGAAGGGCATTATCTTTAGCCAACTAATGCCGGAACAGAAAACCAAATACTGCATGTTCTCACTTATAAGTGGGAACTAAATGATGAGAACTCATGAATACAAAGAAAGGAATAACTAGACACTTGGGCCTACTTGAGGATAGAGAATAGGAGGAGGAAGGGGAGCAGGAAAAAATTAACAATTGGATACTAAGCTTAGTACCTGGGTGATTAAATAATCTGTACAAGAAACCCCTATGTTAGTTTACCCATATAGCAAACCTGCATATATAATCCTGAACCTAAAATAAACATTTTAAAGTAAATAAATAAATAAATATGGGGAAACTATGTATGAGGTATATGAGAATTCTGCACTATCTTTGGAATATTGCTGTAAATCTATAACTGTTATAAATTATTTTTTAATTTTTTTAAAAGAAAGAAGAAAAGCCTTGACTTTTCAAAAATTTTAAAAGGGTTTTCTGTGTAGAAAATCATGTAATAAATAAATAAAATCAGTTTTAATTTCTGTTTCTCAATCAAGTTGCCATTTATGTCTTTTTCTTGCTCAACTGCACTCACCAGAAGCTCTGGCACAATATTTAATAGGGGTGGCAAGAGCAGGCGTCCATGTATATTCCCCAGTCTTTGGGGGAAAACATTCAATTTTTTGCCACTAAGAAGTTAGCTATTGGTTTTTTGTAGATACTCTTTATCAGTTTAAGACAGTTCCCCTTTAATTCCTAGTTTGTTGAAAGTTTTAGTCATGAAGAAGTGATGAATTTTGTCAAATGTCTTCTATGTATCTACTGCAATGATTATGTGATTTTTCTACTAATGTGGTAAGTTGTATTAACTGCTTTTCAGATGCTACATTACATGGACGTGGCATATAATCCTTTTACATACTGTTGGATGAGATTCTTTTATAATGTTTTGTTAAGAGTTTTTGGCCGGGCGCGGTGGCTCAAGCCTGTAATCCCAGCACTTTGGGAGGCCGAGAAGGGCGGATCACGAGGTCAGGAGATCGAGACTATCCTGGCTAACACGGTGAAACCCCGTCTCTACTAAAAATACAAAAACTAGCCGGGCGAGGTGGCGGGCGCCTGTAGTCCCAGCTACTCCGGAGGCTGAGGCAGGAGAAACCCGGGAGGCGGAGCTTGCAGTGAGCTGAGATCCGGCCACTGCACTCCAGTCCGGGCGACAGAGCGAGACTCCGCCTCAAAAAAAAAAAAAAAAAAAGAGAGAGTTTTTGCATTTATTTTCATGGGAGATACTGGCATGTGGTTCTCTTTTCTTGTGATGTCTTCATCAGGCTTTTGCATAAGGATAATATTGGCCTCATAGAATGAGTTGGGGTTATCCTTTTTTCTTCAATTTTGCGGCAATTTGTTCAAGACTGGTGGCATTTCTTCTTTAAATGTTTGATAGAGTTAATCAGTGCAGACATATGACCCTGGGTTTCTTCTAGTGAAAACTAATTACTAATTCAATAATTTTTTTTTGTTATAGAAATATTTAGATTTGCTTTCTCTTTGGAGGTCAGTTTTATTAATTTTTATCTTTCTTGGAAATGGTGTTGTTTCATCTAAGTTGTCTAATTTGTTAGTGGAAAGTTATAAACACCTTTTTATTAGTTTCTTTTATAATGATTTGATTTCTTCCTAAAGTTTGTCATGAAGTGCCTTCTTTCATACTTGATATTGATCATTTTTGTCATCCGTCATTTTCTTCAGGTTCATTTTAGATAAACAGCTGTCAATTTATATCTTTTTAAATAGATCAGTTTTAGATTTATTAACTATTATTTTTCTGTTTTTCATTTCACTAGTTTTCACTTGAATTTGTATTATTTCCTTTTTTTTGGATTTATTTTATTCTTTACTTTTTAGTTTTTTAAGTTGTACATTTGTTTACCAATATATTTCTTCCTTTCTGATACCGCAGTTTATAGCTATCAATTTCAGTTTAGGTACTGATTTAATTTTGCCTTATAAATTTTGATATATTACATATTAAATTTATTCAGCTTGAAATATTTTATGATTTCACCTGTGATTTCTTCTTTGCCACATAGGTTATATAGAGATGTGGTGTTAATGTCCAAATATTTGTGGATTTCTGAAATTTCCTTCTCTGGTTACTTTCTAATTTAATTTCATTGTAGTTGGTAATCATAGTTTGCTTGACTTTGATCCTTTGAAATTTACTGGATATTGGTTCACGGTCTAACATATGGTTTATCCTGGTGAATATACCACATGGGACTTGAAAATAATACTTATTAAAGTTATTGGGTTGAATATTATAATGTTAACTAAGGATGACAGGTAAAAATGGCAGAGTAAGAACCTCTGAATATCTACTCCTTCATAAAAGCATGAGAACACTGCAAAAAAATTGTCAGAATCAACATTTTTGAAATTCTGAAATTTAATCAAAGGTTTGAAGCAATTAGGGAGAATTTATTCAAGAAAAGAACTCTCTCTAAGACGAGTAAGCAATGTAGAGTTTTAAGTTATATTCCCATTTTACCTTCCTTGGCTTTCCCATAGTCTTGAAAATTAAGAGCTTACTACCATAGTGAAAACTATGAACCTGGTAGCCAATAGAGAAAGCAGAATAGTTCTCAAGCTCCATCAAGGCTCTTTTACTAAAAAAACTTTCATTGTTTTACCTGTCATGTCTTCCAGGAATTCTCTGGAAGAACCCACTTAATAGGCTCTCATTATTTGACCTAATTTAAAGCTCAGCAAGGGCAAACAGACTTTTCCCCATACATTTGGCAAAAGCCATAAGAGCAATTGTTTAACGTTTCAGCTCTCTGAAGCAACACACAACAGTTGAAGCCAACAATAGGTAAACCAAAAAGCTGAAAAAGAAAAGCTGGTGAGAACCTACAAAGAACTCAAACAAATTTACAAGAAAAAAACAACCCCATCAAAAAGTGGGCAAAGGATATGAACAGACATTCATACAGCCAACAGACACATGAAAAAATGCTCATCATCACTTATCATCAGAGAAATGCAAATCAAAATCATGATAAGATACCAACTCAAACCAGTTAGAATGGCAATCATTAAAAAGTCAGGAAACAACAGGTGCTGGAGAGGATGTGGAGAAATAGGAACACTTTTACACTGTTAGTGGGACTGTAAACTAGTTCAACCATTGTGGAAAACAGTGTGGCGACTCCTCAAGGATCTAGAACTAGAAATACCATTTGACCAAGCCATCCTATTACTGGGGATATACCCAAAGGATTATAAATCATGCTGCTATAAAGACACATGCACACGTATGTTTATTGCAGCACTATTCACAATAGCAAAGACTTGGAATCAACCCAAATGTCCATCAGTGACAGACTGGATTAAGAAAATGTGGCACATATACACCATGGAATACCATGCAGCCATAAAAAAGGATGAGTTCATGTCCTTTGTAGGTACATGGATGAAGCTGGAAACCATCATTCTCAGCAAACTATCGCAAGAACAGAAAACCAAACACTGCATGTTCTCACTCATAGGTGGGAATTGAACAATGAGATCACTAGGACACAAGAAGGGGAACATCACACACCGGGGCCTATTGTGGGGAGGGGGGAGGAGGGAGGGATAGCATTAGGAGATATAGCTAACGTAAATGACGAGTTAATGTGTGCAGTACATCAACATGGCACATGTATACATATGTAACAAACCTGCACGTTGTGCACATGTGCCCTAGAACTTAAAGTATGATTAAAAAAAAAAAAAGAACAGCTGGTGAATGGAATATCCAGAGAAACCTTTAAAAAGCTTCAAAGTATTCCTGGAATCTAGAAGTTCAAACACATGTATAGAGGTATGTTCATGTCCGAGGCTTCCTGCATGCTCAGACCCAGGAAGGTCCCAAGGTCTCACCTTTTCTGTTCTTCAGGTTCTACACAAGCAGGAAGTGAAGACTAAGGTATTTTTCAACTACTTGGTTGAATATTGAAGGTGTGTCCCAACATGCACACAGAGACCCTCTGCCAAGATGGGGAGATTTATCAGTTCCAGGAAACTCTGAAAGATATCTGTCCATTGATTAGCTACCCACTAAGCTAACCAAGGAGAGACATCAGTAGCTACATACAACAAAGAATACATATTTTAAAGAACTAGTTAAGAAAAGTCTGTAATAAACAATAGTGCCAGCAATAATAAATGACAATAATAACAAACCATGGGGAAAGGAGAGAATCTGATTTTCAGAGTTGATGCATTATATTATTTAAATGTTCATTTTTCAACATAAACTGTGTGAAATAAAAAAAATGACCCATTAACAAAGAAAAATGCAGCCAATAGAAACTGTTCTTGAGAGAGCACAAACTTTGAACTTATTAAAAAATACTTTGCACCAATTATATTTTAAATTGTTTAAAAATTAAGGGAGACCAGGTACAGTGCACACTTGTAATTTCAGCATTTTGGGAGGCCAAGGCAGGAGGATCGATGGAGCCCAGAAGTTCAAGACCAGCTTGGACAACATAGTAAGACTCTGTCTGTAGAAAAAAAAATTAAAAATTAGCCTGATGCAGTGTTATGTGCCTGTGATCCTAGCTACTCAGGAAACTGAGCCAGGAAGATCACTGGAGCCCAAAAGGTCCAGTCTGTAGTGAATTACGATTGCGCCACTGCACTCCAGCCTGGGTGGCAGAGTGAGACCCCTGGATGACAAAGCAAGAATCTGACTCAGAAAAAAAAAAAAAAGAAAGCAAAGAAAACAGGAAATTGTAATCTAACAAACTAAAGGTACAAGAATCTCTGAGACATAGCTGAAGCAGTGTTAAGAGGTAAGTTTACAGCACCTAACATCCGCATCAAAAAGTTACAAAGATCTCAAATTAACAACCTAAGATCACACCTAGAAGAACTAGAAAAACAATAGCAATCTAATCCCAAAACTAGCAGAAGACAAAAAATAACCAAAATTAGAGCTGAAGTAAACAAAAGTGAGACACAAAAGACCATACAAAAGATCAACGAATCCAGGAGTTGGTTTTTTGAAAGAATAGATAAGACTGATAGGCTACTAGCTAGACTAATAAAGAAGAGAGAATATACAAATAAATGCAATCAGAGATGGCAAAGGAGACATACCACTGATCCCACAGAAATACAAAAAAACCTTCAGAGACTATTATTAACACCCCTATGCACCAAACTAGAATGCCTAAAAGACCTAGACAAATTGCTGGAAACATAAAACCTCCCAAGATTGAACCAAGAAGAAACTGAATTCCTGAATAGACCAGTAGTGAGTCTGAATCCCTTGAATCAGTAATAAAAAGCCTACCAACCAGAAAGACAGATTCGCAAACAAACTTTACCAGAGGTATAAAGAGTTGGTGTCATTCCTACTGAAACTATCCCAGAAAATCGGGAAGGGACTCCTCCCTAACTCATTCTATGAAGACATCATCACCTTGATTCCAAAACCTGTCAGAAAACACACACTGTCTCACACACACACAAACACACACAACGCACAAACTTCAAGCAAATAACCTTGATGAGCATGGATGCAAAACGCCTCAACAAAATACTAGCAAACTGAATCTAGCAACAACATGTAAAAGTAAATCCACCACAATCAAGTAGGCTTTTATCCCTGGGATAAAAGGTTGGTTCAACATAGGTAAATAAATGCAATTCACCACATAAACAGAACTAAAAACAAAAACCACATGCCACATGATCATCTGAATAGATACAGAAAAGGCTTTCAATAAAATTCAATATCGCTTCATGTTAAAAACCCTCAACAAGCTAGGCATTGAAGAAACATACTTCAAAATAATAAGAGCTATCTGGGACAAACCCACAGACAACATCTTATTGAATGTGCAAAAACTGGAAGCTTTCCTCTTGAGAACCAAAACAAGGCAAGGATGCCTACTGTCACCACACCTACTCAACAGAGCAATATAAAGAAAATAAAAGATAAAGATAAAGAAATAAAGAAAAAGAAGATAAAGGCAAGATAAAGAAATAAAAGATATCCAAATAGGAAAAGAAGAAGTCAAACTATCTCTGTTTGCAGATGATATGATCCTATACCTATAAATCCCCATAGTCTCTGGCCAAAAGTTCCTAGATCTGATAAACAACTTCAGCAAAGTATCAGGATACAAAATAAATGTTCAAAACTTAGTAACATTTCTATACACTAACAACATCCAAGCCGAGAGCCAAAACAAAATGTAATCTTTTTCACAATAACCACAAAAAGAATAAAATAACTAAGAATTCAGGTAACCACAGAGATAAAAGATCTCTACAATGAGAATTACAAAATATTGCTCAAAGAAGTCCAAAATGAAACAAACAAATGGGAAAACTTCCCATGTTAACAGATAGGAGGAATCAATACTGTTAAAAGGGCCATACTGCCCAAAGCAATTTACAGATTCAATGCTATTTCTATCAAACTAACAAAGTCATTTTTTATAGAATTATGCAAAAACCATTCTAAAATTAACCTAGAAACAAAATGCTTCCCGAGGAATTAGAGAAAACCATCTTAAAATTCACATGAAACCACAAAAGAGCTCAAATAGCCAAGGCAATTCTAAGTAAAAAGAACAAAGCTGGAGGCATCATGTTACCCAACTTAAAACTATACACAAAGGCTACAGTAACCAAAAACAGCATGATACTATTACAAAAACAGACACATAGATGAATAGAACAGAGCAGAGAGCTCAGAAATAAAGACACACACCTACAACCATCTGATCTTCAACAAGGGTGACAAAAACAGACAATGGGAGGACTCCCTGTTCAATCAATGGTGTTGACATAACTGCCTAGCCATATGCAAAACATTGAAATTGTACCCTTTCCATACACCATACACAAAAATCAACTCAAGATGAGTTAAAGATTTAAAAGTAAATTCTAGAAGTATAAAAACTGGAAGATAACGTATTAAATATCATTCTAATGAACATGCCAAAAGCAACTGCAACAAAAACAGAAATTGACAAATGAAATCTCATTGAACCAAAGAGATTTTGCACAGCAAAAGAAATTAGCAGCAGAGTAAAAAGATAAGCTACTGAATGGGAGAAAATGTTTGCAAACTATACACCCAACAGAGGTCTAATATCCAGAGTCAGTAAGGAACTTAAACAAATTAACAAGCAAAAAATAACCCCATTCAAAAGTGGGGAAAGGACATGATCACTTTTCAAAAGAAGACATACATGTGACCAAAAAGCATACGAAAACATGTTCAATATTGCTAATTATTAGAGAAATGCAAATAGAAACCACAATGAGATACCATTTCACACCAATCAGAATGGCTATTATTAAAAAGTCAAAAAATAATGGTTGCTGGTGAGGTTGTAGAGAAAAGGGAATGCTTATACACTGCTGAGGGGAATAAAACTTAGTTTAGCTATTGTGGAAAGCAGTTAGGAAATGGCTCCAAAGAACTTAAAAGAGAATTACCATTTGACCTAGCCATCCCATTACTGAATATATACTCAAAGGAAGACAAATCATTCTATCATAAAGATGCATGCATATGTTCATCACAGCACTAGTCACAATAGCAAAGACATGGAATCAACCTAAGTGCCCATCAATGATGGACTAGATAAAGAAAATGTAGTTATATATATGCCTTGTAATACTACACAGCTATAAAAAGAATGAGATCATGTTCTTTGCAGCAACATGGATGAAGCTGGGGGCCATTATTCTAAGCGAACTAATGCAGGAACAGAAATTAAATCTTGCATATTTTCACTTAAAAGTGGGAGCTAAACATTGAGTACAGAAGGACACAAAGAAGGGAACAACAGGCACTGGAGCCTACTTGATAGTGGAGGGTGGGAAGAGGGAGAGGATCAAAAATCTACCTATCAGGTGCTACATTTATTACCCAGGTGAAATAGTAATGTGTGCCCAAACCATCATGACACATAATTTACCTGTATAACAAACCTGTACATGCATCCCTGAATCTAAAATGAGAGTTAAAAATAAATAAAAATAATTTTAGGCCGGGCGTGGTGGCTCAAGCCTGTAATCCCAGCACTTCGGGAGGCCGAGACAGGCAGATCACGAGGTCAGGAGATTGAGACCATCCTGGCTAACACGGTGAAACCCCATCTCTACTAAAAAAATACAAAAAAATCTAGCCGGGCGTGGTAGCGGTCACCTGTAGTCCCAGCTACTCGGGAGGCTAAGACAGGAGAATGGCATGAATCCGGGAGGCGGAGCTTGCAGTGAGCTGAGATTCAGCCACTGCACTCCAGCCTGGGCGACAGAGCGAGACTGCATCTCAAAAAATAATAATAATAACAATAATTTTAAAAATAAAATAGGAAAAAAGAGCATACCTGTTAAAAACAAAACTAAAAGGAAGTATAAGAATGATGAGAATATCCTTCCAAATAGAGACTATCAAAAAAGCTATTTTATTTCAACTTATATATAGTCCACAATATGATAATAAATATATCTATATTCTATTTCTATTGAATGGGGTGTACGTATGTGTGTTTGAAAATTCTGGAATTGAAAAGTATAATAACTGAGATGAAAATTTTATCAGAAGCACTTAACAATGGATTTGAGCTGGCAGAATCAGCAAATGGGAAGATATGTCCATTGAGATTGTGCAATCTGAGGAACAGAAAGAAAATATAACAAAGAAAAATGAAAAGAGACTCAAGAGTACATCATAAGGAAAACCAATATGTGTGCAATATGAGTCACACCATGAGAAAAGAGAGATGAGATATAAAGAATCAGAAAGAATATTTGAAAAAATAGTGGCCAAAATTTTCCAAATTTGATAAAAAATCATTAATCAAAAAACCGTAAAAATCTACTCTCCAAGTAAAATAAACTCAAAGACATACACATCTACATGTATCATAACAAAACTATCAAAATTGACAAGGAGAGACTCTTGGGATCAGCAAGAAAGGTGATGCATCACATACAAGGTATCCTCAATAAGACAGTTTATTGCTTATCACAGACAGTGGAGGCCAGAAGGCAGTGGGTACATATTTAAAGTGTTGAAAGGGTTGCTTCCAAAATGGCCAAATAGGAACAGCTGCAGTCAGCAGCTCCCAGCGAGACTGACACAGAAGATGGGTGATTTCTACATTTCCAATTGAGGTACCTGGTTCATCTCACTGGGACTGGTTGAACAGTGGGTGCAGCCCACGGAGGAAGAGCTGAAGCACAGTGGGGTGTCGCCTCACCCAGGAAGCACAAGGAGTCAGGGGATTTCCCTTTCCTAGCCTAGGGAAGCCATGACAGACTGTACCTGGAGAAACAGTACACTTTTGATCAAATATTGCACTTTTCCCACAGTCTTAGCAACCAGCAGATGAGGAGATACCCATTCATGCCTGGCTCAGTGTGTCCCACGCCCACGAAGCCTTGCTCACTGCTAGCACAGCAGTCTGAGATCAACCTGTGACACTGCAGCTTGACACAGGGAGGGGCATCTGCCATTGCTGAGGCTTGAGTAGGCTTGAGTAGCTCACAGTGTAAACAAAGAGGCCGGGAAGCACAAACTGGGTGGAGCCCACTGCAGCTCAGCAAGGCCTACTGCCTCTATAGATTACACCTCTGGGGGCAGGGTGTAGTAGAACAAAAAGCAGGAGACAGCTTCTGCAAACTCAAATGTCCCTGTCTGACAGCTCTAAAGAAAGCAGTGGTTTTCTCAGCAGGGTGTTCAAGCTCTGAGAATGAACAAACTGTCTCCTCAAGTGGGTCCCTAACTCCCGTGTAGCCTGACTGGGAAACACCTCCCAGTAAGAGCTGACAGATACCTCAAATAGGCAGGTGCCCCACTGGGACAAAGCTTCCAGAGGAAGGATCAGGCAGCAATATTTGCTGTTCTGCAGCCTCCATGGGTGATACCCAGGCAAACAGGGTCTGGAGTGGACTTCTAGCAAACTTGAACAGACCTGCAGCTGAGGGGTCTGACTGTTAGAAGGAAAGCTAACAAACAGAAAGGAATAGCATCAATAACAACAAAAAGGACATCCACACCAAAACCCCATCTGTAGGTCACCAACATAAAAAACCAAAGGTACATAAAACCACAAAGATGGGGAGAAACCAGAGCAGAAAAGTTGAAAATACCAAAAAAACAGAGCACCTCTTCTCCTCCAAAGGATTGCAGCTCCTTGCTAGCCAAGGAACAAAGCTGGATGGAGAACGAGTTTGACAAGTTGATAGAAGTACGTTTCAGAAGGTCGATAATAACAAACTTCTCTGAGCTAAAGGAGCATATTCTAACCCATCACAGGAAGCTAAAAATCTTGAAAAAAAGGTTAGATGAATGCCTAACTAGAATAAACAGTGTAGAGAATACCTTAAATGACCTAATGGAGCTGAAAACCATGGCACAAGAACTTCGTGACACATACACAAGCTTCAGTAGCCAATTCTATCAAGTGGAAGAAAGGATATCAGTGATTTAAGACCAAATTAATGAAATAAAGTGAGAAGACAAGATTAGAGAAAAAGAGTGAAAAGAAATGAACAAAGCTTCCAAGATATATGGGACTATATGAAAAGACCAAATCTACATTTGATTGGTGTACTGGAAAGTGATGGGGAGAATGGAACCAAGTTAGAAAACACTCTTCAGGATATTATCCAGAACTCCCCTAACCTAGGAAGGCAGGCCAACATTCAAATTCAGGAAATACAGAAAACACTACAAAGATACACCTCAAGAAGAGCAACCTCCAAGACACATAACTGTCAGGTTCACCAAGGTTGAAATGAAGGAAAACATGTTAAGGGCAGCCAGAGAGAAACATCAGGTTACCCACAAAGAGAAGCCCATCAGACTAACAGTGGATATCTCAGCAGAAACCCTACAAGCCAGAAGAGAGTGGGGACCAATATACAACATTCTTAAAGGAAAGAATTTTCACCCCAGAATCTCACATCCAGCCAAACTAAGCTTCATAAGTGAAGGAGAAATAAAATACTTCACAGACAAGTAAATGCTGAGAGATTTGTCACTGACAGGCCTGCCTTACAAGAGCTCCTAAAGGAAGCACTAAACATGGAAAGGAACAAATGGTACCAGCCACTGCAAAAACATGCCAAATTGAAAGATCATTGACACTCTGAAGAAACTGCATCAATTAATGGGCAAAATAACCAACTATCATCATAATAATGGGATCAAATTCAAAGATAACAATATTAGCCTTAAATGTAAATGGGCTAAATGCCCCAATTAAAAGACACAGACTGGCAAATTGGATAAAGAGTCAAGACCCATTGGTGTGCTGTATTCAAGAGACCCATCTTAAATGCAAAGATGTACATAGGCTCAAAATAAAGGGATGGAGGAAGATCTACCAAGCAAATAGGAAGCAATAAAAAGCAGGGGTTACAATCCTAGTCTCTGATAAAAACAGGCTTTAAACCAACAAAGATCAAAAGAGACAAAGAAGGCCACTACATAATAGTAAAGGGATTCACAAATCAATAAACGTAATCCATCATATAAACAGAACCAATGACAAAAACCACATGATTATTTTAAAAGATGCAGAAAAGGCCTTTGACAAAATTCAACAGCACTTCATGTTAAAAAACTGTCAATAAACTAGGTATTGATGGAATGTATCTCAAAATAATAAGAGCTATTTATGACAAACCCACAGCCAATATCATACTGGATGGACAAAAACTGGAAGCATTCCCTTTGAAAACTGACACAAGACAAGGATGCCCTCTCTCACCACTCCTATTCAACATAGGGTTGGAAGTTCTGGCTAGGGCAGTCAGGTAAGAGAAGGAAATAAAGGGTATTCAATTAGGAAAAGAGGAAGTCAAATTGTCTCTGTTTGCAGGTGACATGATTGTATATTTAGAAAACCCTATGGTCTCAGCCCAAATCTCCTTAATCTGTTAAGCAACTTCAGTGAAGAGTCAGGATACAAAACCAATGTGCAAAATCACAAGCATTCCTATACACCAATAATAGACAAACAGAAAGCCAAATCATGAGTGAACTCCCATTCACAATTACTTCAAAGATAATAAAATACCTAGGAATTTAACTTACAAGGAATGTGAAGGACATCTTCAAGGAGAACTACAAACCATGGCTCAATGAAATAAAAGAGAACAAGAGCTCCTAAAGGAAGCACTAAACATGGAAAGGAACAAATGGTACCAGCCACTGCAAAAACATGCCAAATTGAAAGATCATTGACACTATGAAGAAACTGCATCAATTAATGGGCAAAATAACCAACTATCATCATAATAATGGGATCAAATTCAAAGATAACAATATTAGCCTTAAATGTAAATGGGCTAAATGCCCCAATTAAAAGACACAGACTGGCAAATTGGATAAAGAGTCAAGACCCATTGACAAATGGGAGAACATTTGGAACAAACAAATGGAAGAACATTCCATGCTCATGGATGGGAAGAATCACTATCGTGAAAATGGCCATACTGCCCAAGGTAATTTACAGATTCAATACTGTCCCCATCCAGCCATCACTGACTTTCTTCACAGAATTGGAAACAACTACTTCAAAGTTCATGTGGAACCAAAAAAGAGCCAGCATAGCCAAGGCAATCCTAAGCAAAAAGAACAAAGCTGGGGGCATCATTCTACCTGACTTCAAACTATACTACAAGACTACAGTAACCAAGAGAGCTTGGTACTGGTACCAAAACAGATATATAGACCAATGGAACAGAACAGAGGCCTCAGAAATAACACCACACATCTACAACCATCTGATTTTTGATAAACTTGAAAAAACAAGAAATGGGGAAAGGATTCCCTGTTTAATAAATGGTGCCGGGAAAATTGGCTAACCATATGTAGAAACTTGAAACTGGATCCCTTCCTTACACCATATACAAAAATTAACTCAAGATGGATAAAAGACTTAAATGTAAGACCTAAACCATAAAAAAATCTAGAAGAAAACCTAGGCAATACCATTCAGGATATAGGCTTGTGCAAAGACTTCAAGACTAAAACTCCAAAAGCAATGGCAACAAAAGCCAAAATAGACAAATGGAATCTAATTAAACTAAAGAGCTTCTGCACAGCAAAAGAAACTATCATCAGCTTGAACAGGCAACCTAGAGAATGGGAGAAAATCTTTGCAATCTATCCATCTGACAAATGGCTAATATCCAGAATCTACAAAGAACTTAAACAAATTTACAAGAAAAAAAAAAAACCCCATCAAAAATGGATAAATATGAACAGACACTTTTCAAAAGAAGACATTTATGTAGCCAACAGACATATGAAAAAATGCTCATCATCACTGGTCATCAGAGAAATGTAAATCAAAACCACAATGAGATGCCATCTCACTCCAGTTAGAATGGTGATCATTAAAAAGTCAAGAAACAACAGATGCTAGGGAGGATGTGGAGAAATAGGAATACTTTTACACTGCTGATGGGAGTGTAAATTAGTTCAACCATTGTGGAAGACTGTGTGGCGATTCCTCAAGGATCTAG